>NC_091362.1:18755638-18790638 GCF_038502225.1 Cherax quadricarinatus
CTGTTCACCTAGCAGCAAATAGGTACCTGGGTGTTAGTCGACTGGTGTGGGTCGCATCCTGGGGGACAAGATTGAGCACCCCAATGGAAATAAGTTAGACAGTCCTCGATGACGCACTGACTTTCTTGGGTTATCCTGGGTGGCTAACCCTCCGGGGGTAAAAATCCGAACGAAATCTTATCGTATCCGAATAAGCTTTTGTTCTTGTGTCGTTATGTTCTTGAACTCTATGAAGTCTCCAGCAAGACTTTGCAATCGTGTCATTACGATTTCGTGAGTGTGTGTGTGTGTGTGTGTGTGTGTGTACTCACCTATTTGTACTCACCTATTTGTGGTTGCAGGGGTCGAGTCCTAGCTCCTGGCCCCGCCTCTTCACCGGTTGCTACTAGGCCCTCTCTCTCCCCGCTCCATGAGCTTTATCAAACCTCGTCTTAAAACTGTGTATGGTTCCTGCCTCCACTACGTCATTTTCTAGGCTATTCCACTGCCTT
Source organism: Cherax quadricarinatus (assembly GCF_038502225.1). Classification (NCBI taxonomy): domain Eukaryota; kingdom Metazoa; phylum Arthropoda; class Malacostraca; order Decapoda; family Parastacidae; genus Cherax; species Cherax quadricarinatus. The sequence continues at coordinate 18,756,130 of NC_091362.1, forward strand.
ACAACTCTATGACTGAAGAAATACTTCCTACTATCTCTCTGACTCATTTGTGTCTTCAACTTCCAATTGTGGCCTCTTGTTTCTGTGTCCCCTCCCTGGAACATCCTGTCTTTGTCCACCTTGTCTATTCCACGCAGTATTTTATATGTCGTTATCATGTCTCCCCTGACCCTCCTGTCCTCCAGTGTGGTCAGGCCGATTTCCCTTAATCTTTCCTCATAGGACATTCCCCTTAGCTCTGGAACTAACCTTGTCGCAAACCTTTGTACTTTCTCTAGTTTCTTGACGTGCTTTATCAAGTGCGGGTTCCAAACAGGTGCTGCATACTCCAGTATGGGCCTGACATACACGGTGTACAGTGTCTTGAATGATTCCTTACTAAGGTATCGGAATGCTGTTCTCAGGTTTGCCAGGCGCCCATATGCTGCAGCAGTTATCTGATTGATGTGTGCTTCCGGAGACATGCTCGGTGTTATACTCACCCCAAGATCTTTCTCCTTGAGTGAGGTTTGCAGTCTTTGGCCACCTAGCCTATACTCTGTCTGTGGTCTTCTGTGCCCCTCTTCTGTGTGTGTGTATGTGTGTGTGTGCGCGCGCGCGTGAATATCAGATAGTCACGAATCGTTCCAACCACGAAAATGCGACCTTTTTGTCCTCGAAACAAGACCCGTTTATTCCTCTATAATCGCGCTCACCGACATACGTGCCATGGTATAATTACGCGGTGAAAGCTAATAACCATTTTCAAGAGCTCTCTTCCTTTGGGGAAAGAGAAATTAGTTGCTAATTAAATCCGCTAATTTAAAACACATTCTGCTACCCCCAAGATCGTCTTTATAAGGACCAGCAACGAGTGGGAGGGGAAAAACATGGAGACTTGTAAATTTAAAACACAAGAATAGGTGTTTGCCAGCCAAGATTTCAAGAGTATTTCATTGTCCCCTCAGAGAGGATCCACTGGAAGAGAGTGAGACTCTTGATGCCCGTGAAGGACTCTTGATCCAAAGCATTGAATCTAGCTTTCCCTTTGCTTGGATCAATCTTGATCGCCTTATTTTCCCAAAGCGTTGTAAGACCTCTGTGTGAGTTAGCGCTTATGAGTAATGATTAATATAACAGTAATAATATCAGGTTGAGATTACTACTCGAGAGTTCACATTCCATGCTAATACAATTCTAACCTAAATTATATTAATATTATTCTAGCATTAACAATTCAAAGATTAATCGTGTTAACACAATTCTAACACAACCTATGCTAATACAATTCTAACATAATTCATGCAAACAATTTTAACATAAACAATGTTTACATAACCCTGACATAAATTATGCATACATGTTTCTAACATTAAATACGAAAACACGTTTTTAACATAAATCAGTTGAGGTAATTCTAGCATAAACCGTGTTAACATAATTCTAAAGCAATTCACAGGATTTCAAAAGTCCCTTGATGCCACTTTAATCGTGATAACTTTAATTATTATAAGTTAAATTAAAACAATGTTTTGCTTATTTGACCGTATTTCCAATAGTTGCTGCATCTAACTCTGGCTTCCTAACACCACACTCTGGCTTCCTAACACCACACTCTGGCTTCCTAACACCACACTCTGGCTTCCTAACACCACACTCTGGCTTCCTAACACCACACTCTGGCTTCCTAACACCACACTCTGGCTTCCTAACACCACACTCTGGCTTTCTAACACCACACTCTGGCTTCCTAACACCACACACTGGCTTCCTAACACCACACTCTGGTTTTTTAACATCCCACTCTAGCTTCCTAACAGCACACCGGCTTTCTAACACCCCACTCTGGCTTCCTAACACCACACTCTGGCTTTTTAACATCCCACTCTGGCTTCCTAACAGCACACTGGCTTTCTAACACCACACTCTGGCTTCCTAACACCACACTCTGGCTTCCTAACACCAGACTCTGGCTTTCTAACACCCCACTCTGGCTTCCTAACAGCACACTGGCTTCCTAACACCCCACTCTGGCTTCCTAACACCCCACTCTGGCTTCCTAACACCACACTCTGGCTTCCTAACACCACACTCTGGCTTTCTAACACCACACTCTGGCTTCCTAACACCACACTCTGGCTTCCTAACACCACACTCTGGCTTCCTAACACCCCACTCTGGCTTTCTAACACCCCACTCTGGCTTTCTAACACCCCACTCTGGCTTCCTAACACCACACTCTGGCTTCCTAACACCACACTCTGGCTTCCTAACACCACTCTCTGGCTTCCTAACACCACACTCTGGCTTCCTAACACCACACTCTGGCTTCCTAACACCACACTCTGGCTTCCTAACACCACACTCTGGCTTCCTAACACCACACTCTGGCTTCCTAACACCACACTCTGGCTTTTTAACATCCCACTCTGGCTTCCTAACAGCACACTGGCTTTCTAACACCACACTCTGGCTTCCTAACACCACACTCTGGCTTTTTAACATCCCACTCTGGCTTCCTAACAGCACACTGGCTTTCTAACACCCCACTCTGGCTTCCTAACACCACACTCTGGCTTTTTAACATCCCACACTGGCTTTCTAACACCACACTCTGGCTTCCTAACACCAAACTCTGGCTTCCTAACACCACACTCTGGCTTCCTAACACCACACTCTGGCTTTCTAACACCACACTCTGGCTTTCTAACACCACACTCTGGCTTTCTAACACCACACTCTGGCTTTCTAACACCCCACTCTGGCTTTCTAACACCCCACTCTGGCTTTCTAACACCACACTCTGGCTTCCTAACACCACACTCTGGCTTCCTAACACCACACTCTGGCTTTCTAACACCCCACTCTGGCCTCCTAACAGCACACTGGCTTTCTAACACCACACTCTGGCTTCCTAACACCACACTCTGGCTTCCTAACACCCTACTCTGGCTTCCTAACAGCACACTGGCTTTCTAACACCACACTCTGGCTTCCTAACACCACACTCAGGCTTCCTAACACCACACTGGCTTTCTAACACCATGCTATGGTTTCCTAGCACCACACTGGCTTCCTAACATCACACTCTGGTTTCCTAACACCACACTCTGGCTTTCTGACACCACACTCTGGCTTCCTAACACCACACTCTGGCTTCCTAACACCACACTCTAGCTTTCTAACACCCCACTCTGGCTTCCTAACAGCACACTGGCTTTCTAACACCCCACTCTGGCTTCCTAACACCACACTCTGGCTTCCTAACACCACACTCTGGCTTCCTAACACCACACTCTGGTTTCCTAACACCACACTCTGGCTTCCTAACACTACACTGGCTTTCTAATACCATACTCTGGTTTCCTAGCACCACACACTGGCTTCCTAACACCACACTCTGGCTTCCTAACACTACACTGGCTTTCTAACACCATACTCTGGTTTCCTAGCACCACATTCTGGCTTCCTAACGCCACACTCTGGCTTACTAACAACACACACTGGGTTTCTAACATCCCACCCTCGTTAACATAAGATTCCCTCGTTAATCTAAGATCATTAACACATTTTCATTTCACTTACCATTTATATCTTAGTGTCTTGTGTCACTGAAGCTCCTTGGTTAGCTATTAATGTCACTGGAGCTCCTTGCTTAATTCCTATCTCATGAAAGCTCCTTGCTTAATTCCCTATCTCATAAAAGCTCCTTGCTTAGTTCCCTGTCTCATCAAAGCTCCTTGCTTAGTTCCCTGTCTCATCAAAGCTCCTTGCTTAGTTCCCTGTCTCATCAAAGCTCCTTACTTAGTTCCCTGTCTTATCAAAGCTCCTTACTTAGTTCCCTGTCTCATCAAAGCTCCTTGCTTAGTTCCCTGTCTCATCAAAGCTCCTTGCTTAGTTCTCTGTTTCATAAAAACTCCTTGCTTAGTTCCCTGTCTCATCAAAGCTCCTTACTTAGTTCCCTGTCTCATCAAAGCTCCTTGCTTAGTTCCCTGTCTCATCAAAGTTCCTTGCTTAGTTCCCTGTCTCATCAAAGCTCCTTCCTTAGTTCCCTGTCTCATCAAAGCTCCTTACTTAGTTCCCTGTCTCATCAAAGCTCCTTGCTTAGGTCCCTGTCTCATAAAAGCTCCTTGCTTAGTTCCCTGTCTCATCAAAGCTCCTTACTTAGTTCCCTGTTTCATCAAAGCTCCTTGCTTAGTTCCCTGTCTCATAAAAGATCCTTGCTTAGTTCCCTGTCTCATCAAAGCTCCTTACTTAGTTCCCTGTATCATCAAAGCTACTTGCTTAGTTCCCTGTCTCATAAAAGCTCCTTGCTTAGTTCCCTGTCTCATAAAAGCTCCTTGCTTAGTTCCCTGTCTCATCAAAGCTCCTTGTTTAGTTCCCCGTCTCATCAAAGCTCCTTGTTTAGTTCCCTGTCTCATCAAAGCTCCTTGTTTAGTTCCCTGTCTCATCAAAGCTCCTTGTTTAGTTTCCTGTCTCATCAAAGCTCCTTGTTTAGTTCCCTGTCTCATCAAAGCTCCTTGTTAAGTTTCCTGTCTCATAAAAGCTCCTTGTTAAGTTTCCTGTCTCATAAAAGCTTCTTGTTAAGTTTCCTGTCTCATAAAAGCTCCTTGTTAAGTTTCCTGTCTCATAAAAGCTCCTTGTTAAGTTTCCTGTCTCATAAAAGCTCCTTGTTAAGTTTCCTGTCTCATAAAAGCTCCTTGTTAAGTTTCCTGTCTCATAAAAGCTCCTTGTTAAGTTTCCTGTCTCATAAAAGCTCCTTGCCTCCTCATTTACGTCACTGGAGATCCTCTTCCTTCTTGGGATCCTTCTCCTTGAGGTGCTCACTGTCGCCTCCTCAAAACATTAGCCTTGCATTTTTTTTTGTCATCTGTTGTTAATTGAATTAGTGTCTTCACCCAGCGCGTGTGTGAGGCGCCACTTGTCACTTGCAAGTGTCGCACTTGTTAAAGGGAGGAGTGTCGCGCTAGAGGGGGATTAACGGCGATTTAATGACGACAAGCTAATGAGAGAGATTTTTGGAGAATGATTATTTTTTTAAGAGAGACTTTATGAAAGCGAATTTTATTGATGGTCATTCATTGGATGCGATTTAATCAGGGTCATATATATATATATATATATATATATATATATATATATATATATATATATATATATATATATATATATATATATATATATATATATATATATATATATATGTCGTGCCGAATAGGCAGAACTTGCGATCTTGGCTTAAATAGCAATGCTCATCTTGCCATATAGGACAAGCTAAAATTTGTGTATGCAGTAATTTCGCCAAAATCATTCTGAACCTAACGAAAAAAATACATTTCACTGTGTTTCTTTAGTATTAAATTGTTGTAAACAAATCTAACATATATTTAATTGGGTTAGGCTAAAATAAATTGCTCTTGTTATAATAAGGTTAGGTAAGTTATCTAAGATTCTTTTGGAGCAAAACTAAAAATTTTTACATTAACATTAATGAAAAAAATATATGTTTAAACGTATAAGAGAAAATTTTGGAAAGGACGTAATTTTAAATGAGTTCTTGCTAATTGACCAGTTTTACATATTCGGCACGACATTATATATATATATATATATATATATATATATATATATATATATATATATATATATATATATATATATATTATATATATATATATATATATATATATATATATATATATATATATATATATATATATATATATATATATATATATATATATATATATATATTATATATATATATATATATAATTTGTTTGCATATTGTGATATCACCAATCTTATTATCTTATTTATGTATATGTAAGCGCGCGTGCGCGCCCACACACACACACACACACACACACTACACATCTCTGCTCCTGACAGAAGGAGATGACGAGTGACGGGAGAAAACTGACGTTAAAAACTCATTTCCATTTTAACGATCAGAAGAAGTTGGCGAGCCTTTGTTTGCCCTGAGAGACTCTGGAAATTTACGAGTGTCCGGTCCAGTTTCCAGCGCTCGTCAAGCAGTGGCCTTCCCTCTCAGGGTTAACTAACACGCTCTTAATGTGACGGTAATTTACACATTAAGTGATTAACACGTTCGGGTCAGCACTGGCCAAAGAAATTTTTGGGATCACTTTGAAACAAGTATTATTATTATTACTATTGTTATTATTATTATTATTATTGATCTTGTTATCATTGCTATTAGTAATAATGATTGTTGTCATTATTATTATTATTGTCTTGAATCCTTTTGAAGCAAGCGCTGAACCCTCAAGTGGATCATATAACGCCTTAGAAATAGGCGGTTATCAAGTCTCAACTAAGGAAGGGAAGGCTAGCTCCAATTTCTTAGCTCTAGAGCCCTTTGAAGTCGAAAATATATTCTATCCAGCTGTTGTTCTACCCTGAGATTATTCTACCTTATTATTTCCTGAGATCCTTCTACCTAGTGATCATCCTACTTTGTGGCAATCCCACCCCGTGGCCACCCCACCCCGGGGCCATCCCACCCTGTGGTCATGTATTTGGCTACCAGTCTAGCGACCAACTTGGCCTTATATAATGGTTGTAAAATGCTTTTTTTTTTACCTCTGAAGATTTCTCGTGAATAATGAGACGCAGCTGTGCACCAGAATTAAGCACGATGATATTTTTCTTGCAGAGATAAGCAAAGCGATATTGCAAGATGCAATTTGCGTGATAAATGTCGCAGACAACTTTCGTTAGGCTGTTTAGCGGGGTGAAATATGAGGGGAGGTGCTGCGAAGTGCGTTTGGAAGCCAAGAACGCAGGTGCGGATAAAGCTTTTTCGGTGAGAACGTTTCGCTCTACATATATGTAAGGTAACATAAAAGTCTGGACATTTAGGCGAAATTGCATCTTTGCAGTAATTATACAGTAATTTTAATGAATATCTTCAACATGTTTTCCACCATTATCGATGCAAAGTTCAACGCGCTTTGCAAGATTCTCATGAACACGATGCGGCAACTCCGGTAACTGCAGAAAAAAAAAACAGAATATTAGTAATATTTTCTGTGTCCAGACTTTTGGGTCACCCTGTAAAGCTTCATTAAGCTCTAAACCTATCTTTTTTTTCAAGAAAAAAAATCTTAAAAATGCGTAATAATACAAGGGAGAGAGAGCCTTCTGTCTCACGAAATCGTAATAATACGTTTGTAAAATCACGGAACGGGTGGGGCTTGAACCCGTGGCGAGTGGGTCGTAAAACGCCAGGCCAGTGCGTAAACCATTGGGTCAGCTGGCTACAGTAAGATTCATTCAACTTTGGAAAGGATCAAAACGTTGTATGAAGTTTTCCCTGCGAAGGGAGAAGTGTAAATATACGTGCTCTATAATTCCCCGAGGTCCCTGAAGGTACCCTGGTGAATATACAAACCCCACAAAAGAAGTAGATTTCCTCTCAATATGATTCACTGAGAAAAACGAAAACATAAACACACATATATCTATAACTAATTGTACTTGCATACATTCGTTTATCAAATGATGCAGAAAGAATATAGGTATAAAATTTCCAAGGGCTCTACGTCTAAGAAACTGGAGCTAGCCTTCCCTTCTTTGGTTCAGACCAGATAACCTCCTATTTCAAAAGCGTTGTATGATCCAACCTAGGTTGAATAAATACTATTACTGTGTGCCAGCCAGCTGTGGCTTTCCACTTTCCACTTTCCACTTTTCCACCCCTCGGAGACTGACCCCCTCAGAGACTGACCCCTCGGGGACTGACCCCCCTCAGAGACTGACCCCTCGGAGACTGACCCCCTCAGAGACTGACCCCTCGGGGACTGACCCCCCTCAGAGACTGACCCCTCGGAGACTGACCTCCCCCTCAGAGACTGACCCCTCGGAGACTGACCCCTCGGAGACTGACCCCCTCAGAGACTGACCCCTCGGGGACTGACCTCTCGGAGACTGACCCCCTCAGAGACTGACCCCTCGGAGACTGACCCCTCGGAGACTGACCCCCTCAGAGACTGACCCCTCAGAGACTGACCCCTCGGGGACTGACTTATAACAACTGACCTCTGTAAGACTGACCCCCTCAGAGACTTTGACCCCTCGTGACCCCCTTTAGAGACCCCCTCATGACCCCTCGGGGACTGACCTTTCTTATTCTCTTTTCTGTCTTTCTTTCTCACACCTCTTCTAATTCTAGTGCTTTATTTTCCTGCGACGTCTCTTTTACCCATTTCATAATTTATGTGGTACTAAACAGCCTGATTGATCAGAAATCGGGTAACGATTAGTAGACGGAGAATCGAACAGTCTTATCTGGAGAGGCATGTTTCAGATTTTTTCATAAGTTTTGTATAATTATTAGGGGAGTTCAGTGACACAGGAGAGCAAGTATAAGTTACTTTTCGCTCACCAGTGGGAGAAACGTTGCTGAAACAGTCTTGCTCTTCTCTATATGCACCACCATGCATTTTTTTTTCGTTTCGAATCATTGTTATTAATGTTCCTCTCATACATACTTTTATTTATCATTCTCTCTGTCTCTCTCTCTCTCTGTCTGTCTGTCTCTCTCTCTGTCTGTCTGTCTGTCTGTCTGTCTGTCTCTCTCTCTCTCTCTCTCTCTCTCTCTCTCTCTCTCTCTCTCTCTCTCTCTCTCTCTCTCTCTCTCTCTCTCTATCTCCCTTTCTCTCTCCCTTTACTCATTGTTTTGTTATACAGTTCACAGTGATCTTAAAGTCTCCAGCTCTGAGCCACAAGTTAGCTAGCAGTATAAGATATCTTGCAATATTTTATAATGGATATTTTCTCAGTTCGACAAGTATCTTGCGATATCAACGATATATTACAGTATAGAGAAGAACATATTACAACATAAATAAATTCATCCCCTAACGCAAAACATCTTCCTATACAACTGATGTCTTGTCATGCAACTCAAGATATCTTTCAAGATAAAAGGATATATCTTGCAGTGCAAAAGAAGGCTGTCATATAATATAGAAGGATGTCTTGCAGTTTGTAAAAGATGTCTTGCTATATTAAGATGATCTTGTAAGATTAAAGGTGTCTTGTTAATGTAATGAAACATATCTTGCCATACATAGGCTATCGTAAAGTATAAAGAACCATTATACTTGTTTTTAATTAATGCATGACGGCCATGAAAATGAAGCATAACCTGTATTATAAAGTAGCATAACCGGTAATATTATGCAGCATAACTTGTATAATAAAGCAGCATAAGGTGTGTAATAAAGTAAGTAAGAGGGATGTTGCTGTGGTTGCTGCTGCTGCAGCATCAGTGGTTAGGTTATGCCTGCATGAGATAATTTAGATCAATCGCTGCTGACTGATAAGACGAAGAAATTATAGAGGAGATGCAAGCGTCTTTGATTAACATCCCGAGATTAGCTTGGGCGGATGCTGCCTGGCATGGGAGGCTCCGATAGATGGAGGAGAATCTATCTTGGCGCATGTTTATGCTATGTGCCAGCTACGCAGTTGCTTATTACGGTTCGCCTGATCGAGGTGACTATTATTGCTGAAAGGACGCATGTCGCTTCAGCTGCAATTACTGAATTTCAAGTGGCCCTTATATGGTGAGGTAATGTGATAATAGCCTTCAAGATGAACATCTTCTCTGTGATGTCTTCATCTTTCTCTTAAAGATGTGTCTCGTCTTTGTCTGAATGACAATGCATCGTTTATAACTGGTAAGACTTAAGCCGAGTCTGAATGTGTTTGTGTGTGTAAATGAGCATGATCTTTTGTGTGTGTAATGTGCAACTCGTTGTGCGTTTGTATTCGTGCGTCAGTTCTCGTGTGCGTATTTGTGAGAGCGTCTGCGTCCGAGTTTTATTTCGTGGTTGTAAAAATCTCCTGGACTGAAATTGCACAAGTTCAGTGCTTTTCTCAAAGCAGAGTTGTCAGTTATCGATCGTTGTCGAATGCGGCTATAATGTTGGAATCATTGTCGAATCCAGCTACAATGTTCTGGTCTTTCTCTAATCCTACTATAATATTCGAGTCACCATCGACATCCAGCCATGTACGTAGTTTCGGATAATCGTCGAATCCTGCCATAATGTTGGGATCACTGTCGAACCAGTCTTACCATCATCCGGCCCTCTAGACACCGAGATCTGTGAAGGCACAGTGATGGTGTCGTGAGTCTTGATTCCCCGAGTTCGGGACTCGAAGGGAAAACTTGCAACACGGTATCATGTTTCAACATTGACAGACAGACACGACGTGTCTCCTCTTAAGGTAGTCTTGCGCTGCGCTCTCAGCTACATCATAGTCTTGACCCTCGTTTTTGCTCACCCTCACCTCAATACACAACCGGATTTTTTTCTCTTTGCTTTAATTCACCTTATTGCTATTTTTGTTACAAATAAAATATTAGTTAAATTCAAATTTCCTCATTACTCATTTTCCTCAATTGTAGAAGCGTCAACAGTTGAGGAAAAATCGTAACTACTCTTGCAGCAGCGTATCTTCTTGTAAGTTGTCTCGATTACCAGCTGAATGTATTCATGACATTAAATTCATGTTATCATCAACCAGCAACATGTAGCATTACTGCTGTTTGCACTATTAACATTCTGCCTCACCATTACCTTGCGTGTGTTCTTCACCATTAACTTGCGTGTGTCCTTCACCATTACCTTGTGTGTGTTCCTCACCATTACCTTGTGTATGTCCTTCACTATTACCTTGTGTGTGTGTTCCTCACCATTACCTTATGTGTGTTCCTCACCATTACCTTATGTGTGTTCCTCACCATTACCTTGTGTGTGTTCTTCACCATTACCTTGTGTGTGTGTGTTCCTCACCATTACTTTGTGTGTGTTCTTCACCATTACCTTGTGTGTGTTCCTCACCATTACCTTGTGTGTGTTCCTCACCATTACCTTGTGTATGTTCCTCACCATTACCTTGTGTATGTTCCTCACCATTACCTTGTGTGTGTGTGTTCCTCACCATTACTTTGTGTGTGTTCTTCACCATTACCTTGTGTGTGTTCCTCACCATTACCTTGTGTGTGTTCTTCACCATTACCTTGTGTGTGTTCCTCACCATTACCTTGTGTATGTTCCTCACCATTACCTTGTGTATGTTCCTCACCATTACCTTGTGTGTGTTCCTCACCATTACCTTGTGTGTGTTCCTCACCATTACCTTGTGTGTGTTCTTCATCATTACCTTGTGTGTGTTCTTCATCATTACCTTGTGTATGTTCCTCACCATTACCTTGTGTGTGTTCCTCACCATTACCTTGTGTATGTTCCTCACCATTACCTTGTGTGTGTTCCTCACCATTACCTTGTGTGTGTTCATCATTACCTTGTGTATGTTCCTCACCATTACCTTGTGTATGTTCCTCACCATTACCTTGTGTGTGTTCCTCACCATTACCTTGTGTATGTTCCTCACCATTACCTTGTGTGTGTTCCTCACCATTACCTTGTGTATGTTCCTCACCATTACCTTGTGTGTGTTCCTCACCATTACCTTGTGTATGTTCCTCACCATTACCTTGTGTGTGTTCCTCACCATTACCTTGTGTGTGTTCATCATTACCTTGTGTATGTTCCTCACCATTACCTTGTGTATGTTCCTCACCATTACCTTGTGTGTGTTCCTCACCATTACCTTGTGTATGTTCCTCACCATTACCTTGTGTGTGTTCTTCTTCATTACCTTACGTGCTCCGTAGCACCAAATGCAAAACAAAGTAAATTAATCCAAATACTGGATAAAAAAATCTAATGTACAAAGCTTCATAGACATATACAGCCTTTTATAGTGAAACAAACATAAATTAGGTTCTTTACTTCGCTAGACGTTACATTCATTACGTCCTTTTAATCAGTATAACACTTCAAGAACGTCAGTTGTGTCCCTGAAACACAAGAATGGAAAAGGTGATTATTTAACAGAGAGTTTTCATTCATGTTCTGTGCTTCTCCCTGTTTTGTCCTCTCTTAAAACCTTTTTGTACCTTCATTATTGCATTGGGTTTAAAAGACACACATGACAAAGGAGACTTTTATTGGTACGACTTTTCATTTATACGAGGCTTTATCAGGTACATCTGTTGTTGAATTTATTTGACTTATAAAATGCTATAGCTTGTTAAACTTTGTTTATAGACTGCAATCTAAATTAAGCAAGCCTAACCTATCCTAAATACCGTGTAACAGTAATTTGCTAAAAAATCGTATAAGAAATCGACGTTTGGTTTAGGATAACGGCTGCATGTTATCCTCAAATATTGCTCCTCAAATACTGCTCTTGAGACAAGACCTAAACCTGATATAGCTGACTGTGCGTCATGTTTGTAAAGCAGTTGATGTTGCGGTACAGTGTTGAAGATTTCCTGGGAGTTAAGAATGGGCAATCTGATTAACTTCTCTTCTTTGATCTTCGTGAGTCCCTCGTAATGTTCCAACAGGTTTTTTGGCAACATTCGTAAATCAATGCTGCTTTTCTGTAATAATCCTTCCTCACCTTTGTTGTGCTTGCAGGGGTCGAGTCATAGCCGCTGGCCCCGCCTTTCAACTTGCACTTGTCAGATTCTCTCCCTCCTAATCTCGTGGGCCTATTGTACGTTCTCTTAACATTATGTATAGTGTGTGTGTGTGTGTGTGTGTGTGTGTGTGTGTGGTGTGTGTGTGTGTGTGTGTGTGTGTGTGTGTGTGTGTGTGTGTGTGTGTGTGTGTGTGTGTGTGTGTGTGTGTGTGTGTGTGTGTGTGTGTGTGTGTTTTGATCACATTCTACACCCCTTCGAGGTGAAACTCTTCTATTTCCTTACTCTCTCATATGCTAGTTGTTTTTTATATATATTTTGCTCTCTGGTCATATTTTATATATTATTATCAGCTTTTTCTTTCATATGCTCTCCGATTATCTCCTGGTAATTACCTCATTATTATTATTATCTCTGCTCTTTCATGCGCGTTCTGTTTTTTCTTATTTACCCCGGTGTAATAATTCTAGTTTTCCTTCGTAATATTCTCTATTCTCTCTCTCTCTCTCTCTCTCTCTCTCTCTCTCTCTCTCTCTCTCTCTCTCTCTCTCTCTCTCTCTCTCTCTCTCTCTCTCTCTCTCTCTCTCTCTCTCTCTCCCTGATACACCTGCATAATACACGACAGCTATTAATCTACGTTGAACTGGTTAATTCTCAGTATTTAGTCTCGGTGGGACTTACAAGTCCTCTACTATCTGTCTTTCCCATGTACTCTCTTTTCTTCCTCCTTCTCTCCCTCCCCTGCATCACACTCAACTAATTGCGGTTATTAAACACAATCCATGACCCCAGAGTTACCATAATCTCTGATTTATATAATGCAGCTCGTATTGTGGTCTGGGACCTAATGCTTATATCCCCCCTCCTGCATATCATTATGTCCCAGTGTTATCATTATCTGTCTCGGTATTATGATTATCATTATCTGTCTCGGTGTTATCATTAGCAGCAGCTGATTGCTATAATAACAGCGGCGCTCAGAAATCTATCGAGAGATGCAGAGGCGTTTGTAATTTGTTGTGTGACTCTTGTCACCGTTAATTACATTAATTTTTTTACTCTCTGTTCTCGTTCTGCATGTGGAGGGTTGAGGGGCGGTTACCTTGATGTTAGTGAGGGGCTCTTGATCTAACAGCCTTTAATCATTCTTAACTGAAACTCTCCTTGAAGGAGACGAACAAGAAGCTTGAGAATAAGGTTATTCTTTCTCATTAAATTAAGACAAGGGGGGAATAGGTGCCTTGATGCTGCTGAAGGGGTCTTGCTCCAAGGAATGTGAGCTATTCTACCTTAGATCGAACATATTTTTATCCTCAGTTCCCTAGCGCTATGTGTGATCCCGATGGGTAGGTAGGTAATGAGTGTCAGGAAACAGGACAAATATTTCCTGACGCGAGTCTTAGTCATATAATTTTTCGCAGCTGGAGCTTTTGGTCATCTGACCGAGGCCTTCCACTGGCTTACCGGTCCACCTCTTTAAAAAATTAAGGTTATGGGCGCTTCTCCATGAATATTACAGCATCAAGGAAGAGATTACGGGACATTTATTCGAGATCTCTCTTCTTCATCTCATCTCCGATTACTCGTTTTACATCTTCTCCTCTTCAGCTTTTGTTCTCTCTTCTACCTGCTCCTCTTCTTGGTTATATCACACTGGAGAGCTTAATGAAGCTTAAGGCTCTCGCCTTTCACACCGCCTTCCTTTCCTCAGTTGGAAAGTTCAGATGTAACATAGGTTGTCCAGTGGTGGTCACTTATCAATGGTTGTCCAGTGGTGGTCACTTATCATCAGTGGTTGTCCAGTGGTGGCCAACTCTCATCATCAGTGGTTGTTTAATGGCCATCATCTCCCACCGCCGGTGGTGCTCGGTGGTGCTCAGCGATGCTCGTTGGTGTTCGTCTCCCGCTGATACCATCCCGGTGGTCATCAGGTCAACGCCCAAGATTACAAAATGACTAGTGATTAAACTACTGATATCATTTACATATCAGTCCATCTTCGAAATTTACAACAAATCTACATATGAACACAATCTTTCCATTTCAAACATTATATTCTTTATTGAAAAGCCTTTCTTTTTAACAGTAATTTCATCGTATTTTCACTGAAATGTATATATTATCGATAGTGAATTTAACAGCGTGTCGGTTCTTTGAACCATTCATTTAGTGAATTTTTTACTTTATTATTAAGTAAATTATTCTACCGTTATTCGTAGTTCAGGAAGTGCTATTTTTTTTGTTATTAAGTGTAGCGTGAATCTGTTTCTGCTTTGAATGCTACTAATTATACCTTAGAACAAAGATGACATATCTGGGGCTCACCACACATCTGATAATAAAAGGGCGAGGTGGTTGAGTCTCTCTGCCTCACCACCACAGGTAGTGGTGGTGAGGCTGCTGGTGCTGGTGGTACTGATGTTCCTGCTGCTGGTGGTTGTAATGTTGCTGTTGCTGCTGGTGATGGTGGTGGTAATGTTGTTGTTATTGTTGTTGCTGCTACTGTTGTTGCTGTTGGTGTCGATGGTATTTTAGGCCTTTCCGTTTACTGCTTGTTTGTGTTAGGGCCTTTCCTTGTGTGTTGCTGCCTATGTTAGGTCCTCTCCTCGTGTACTGCTGCCTAGGTTAGGTCCATTTCTCATGTACCGCTGCCTATGCTAGTTAGGTCTTATTTCCTCCTGAATATTTCTGTACAAGACATTCGTGAATCTTCCAACCGTATCTGGAGGCGTGGTCCGAGACTAAACCGCAGGGGCGTTGACCCCCACCCCCGAAAACATTCTTCAAGTGTCAGGTTACCAAACCCCTGAAGATATATTTATTAGAGAGGGACAAAGAGTATAATTAGAAAGGGACAGAATATAGTTAGGCGCGAAAAGTATAAGAAGTGAGGGACAACGAGTATAATTACGTGGTTAGAATACAATAATAACCGAGAAGTAATATATATGGAATGGTGAATGGGGAATTAGTAAGAAAGTCTATAAGAAGTGAGGAGATGATAGAGCTTGAAGAAGAATTTTGATGATTAAGACACATGTGCAACAGTTGGGCATCTTTATTGTTGAAACGTTTCGCCTACACAGTAGGCTTCTTCAGTCAGATATAGAGGCAGCAGGTGTAGTGGTGAAATGAAGGTGATGTAATCAGTCCACCAACCTTGGAGAAATAGTATTTAAGGTGGTCAGTCCCTCAGCCTGGAGAAGAGTTCAGCTTCATGATCTGGAAGATATGAAGCTGAAACATGAGAATGAAGTCTTCAGTACTGTCGAAGGTGAGGTGGAAGATCATGAAGACGTTGATGGACTGATTACATCATCTTCATTTCACTGATACATCTGCTGCCTCTGTATTTGACTGAAGAAACCTACTTTGTAGGTGAAAATTTTCAACACTAAAGATAGTCAGCTGTTGCACGTGTCTTAATGATCATCAAATTGTCAGTATTTTATATAATTTTAAAAATAATTTAGGCTGGTAGTAATGATGTCTTATTTTTTTTCACCTCCCAAAAAGTTTGTGGAAATTTGTGAAACGAGTTTTGAAGATGTGACGGCGTGGGAAAGGTGCAATAATGTGTAGCCAAAGATCGGGTTGTCGAGACTTGATCCTCCGTCTGTTGAACGCCGAATGAAAGCAACGTAAAGGAGGCAACGAACGTTGTTGTTTATGCTTCGTTTTTTTTTTATGAATTTAACAATACTGCTTTTTTGGGTCAGACTCCCATTTTTTCGTAAATGGTTATCCAATATTTTCGTGGTTAAAGCTATTGTTTCTTGGTTGTTTATCCCTATGTTTCATGGGTCTGGGCAACCATTTGTTATATGGTTGCTTAACTCGATGTTTGCTGGTTGTCTAGACCATTGTTTGTTAGGTGTCTAAATCATTGTTTGCTGGATTCGTAACTCAGTGGTTGCTATATGTGTAAACCAGTGTTTGCTATATGTCTAAACCATTGCTTATTGGTTTCTTAACCAATTGTTGGATAATTGTTTAAACTCTTTTTTGCTGGATGTCTAAATATTTTATTTTTCTTCAACACAGTTGTGTCCTTGAATAAGTGAATAAATTCTCTTGATTTTTAGGAATGATTATGACATAGTAATAGAAACAGTAGTAGTAAAACTATTATTGTTACTAGTAGCAGCAGCATTATTACTTGCAGTGGTTGTATAGTAGTAGTAATAGCAGGAGTAATAGCAGTACTGTAAATAGTAGAAGTAATGGTGATAGTGGTAATAGTAATACTGTTAGTGGTAGTAATAGTAATATTGTTAGTAGTAGCAGCACTAGCAGTGGTAGTGGTAGTAGCAGAAGCAGCACTCACAGTGGTAGTATTAGTAGTAGTAGTACTAGTAATAATACTAGTAGTACTAGCAGTGGTTAGTAGTAACAGTAGTAGTAGTAGTATCAGCAGTAATAGTTGTAGTATAATACAACAAACCAAGCCTTGTGGAGAGAGAGGGACTCTTTCAGGCTAGGCAAGGCTAGGTAGAAGAGAAGGGATGGTCAGGGTTCATCAGTGCAACTGGGGAGCAAGTAAAGGCTAGCTAGACTGGTGTCAGACTGGGGGTGGCTAAACTGGGGGTGTAAGTGAAGGTGTGTCTGCCTATCTGAATTCACCCACTAAACACGGTATATCTAGCTTACAGTGATCTTTATTGCCGCCCGGGTAATTGGCCCACTTTGGACAAGACCACAATTAAATGCACACGCTATAAATAATTGTAATGCCTTTAACTGCGTTACCCCACCTCTATAATGCCGCTGAATAATTGCCGGCAGTCTATAATTTGTGAGGATGCGATTATGAGCACACATGACTGAGGGAGCACATGCTTGGCTCTCTCTCCTTCCCCTCGCTGCTAACTGTTTGATCACCTTATTACATTATGGTTTTAAATACAAATAATTGCAGGCAATAAAATCTGGGCCGACAGAAGAACGAAAGAAACTTAGAAAGGGGTGATGGAAGGAGGGAAGAGTAGGAGGAGAATTAGGAGTGAAGGGAAATGAGAAAAGGTAGAGAAATAAAAGAGAAGGATAAAAATGGTATTACATAATTAAAAGTGCACTGAGATCGTACCAGATAAGAGGAAAGGGGAGGGGGAGTAGGGTTTTATAGGTGGGAGAGAGGGAAAGAGGAAGAGGGTGAAAAGATGGGAAGCAACAAAAGAGAACAGTGCTATGTAATTTTTTTTATAAAATTGGATAAAGTAACATTTTATGTTCGTATTTCATATTTTAAGAATAGATGGAAATCGAGAAGCAAAATCAGAAAGATGCAATAAGGTTACCTTATAAACGAAGAAAAGAAAATTAGCAAAAGAACTCTGTAAAGAAACTGAAATCGAAATTATATATATATATATATATATATATATATATATATATATATATATATATATATATATATATATATATATATATATATATATATATATATATATATGCAAAACAACCACTCTGAAAGAATAGAGAAATTCCAAGCGCTTTCGTGACTACTCACATTATCAAGGAGTAGTCACGAAAGCGCTTGGAATTTCTCTATTCTTTCAGAGTGGTTGTTTTGCATATTTTAAAATCACCTGTTTACTGTGATCTTATTGCATATATATATATACAGAGAGAGAGAGAGAGAGAGAGAGAGAGAGAGAGAGATTGGAGCTGACTTGAAGGATAACTCAGATGCCTTGGATCATTAGCCCTTCCCTTTGAAAGACACAGTAGTTTCGAGATCTGAAGATCACTTCGACTAGAGGGATCACTCGGTGCTTTTGGCAATAAAACAAAATATCCAAGGCAAAAAAAAACAATAAAGTAATAGCATAAATAAAATACCGATCGAGTAAATATTGTCACAATAAAATGAAGTAACCAGCACCAGTATACTGATAATAAAGAATAAAGGAATGGTCATAATACCGTTGTTGGAACTATATACAAAAAAATATGTATATAGGAGAGGACGTTTTGGTTAATCCTGGATGACGTTTCGGTTCATCTTGCACCATTGGGACTTGGTCCAGTTCGAATTGAAACGTAGTTAAATGTTTCCTCTCCGAAGTACGGTTTGTTGATATATTGTCAGTGATAAACGATTCTCTTACAAAAGCTCTTAGAGATCCCTACAGGTACCTCGTAAAAGAGAGAAGTAAGTTATTTATACTCCCTGTGCAAGGCTGTTGGTGATTGCCAGAAGAGAACAAAACATAAGAAAGAAGGAACACGGCAACAGGCCTACTGACCCATGCGGAACAGGTCCATGTCCCCCCCCCCCCGGATTAGACCAATGACCCACCCAGTCTGGTCAGACCCACCAGCACAAGCTAGTCAGGTCCAACTCACACCCACCCACACCCACTCATGTATTTATCTAACTTATTTTTAAAACTACACAACGTTTTAGCCTCAATAACTGTACTCGGGAGTTTGTTCCACTCATCCACAACTCTATTACCAAACCAGTGCTTTCCTATATCCTTCCTGAATCTGAATTTTTCCAACTTGAAACCATTGCTGCGAGTCCTGTCTTGGCTGGAAATTTTCAGCCTGGGGAGCCTGGAGAGCCTGGGGTTGCCTGCCTTGTATCCACCTGCCTGAGATATCTGGCAGAACTGCCAGGGAAAAGCCTAGGGGTTACCTGCCTGAGATATCATCTGGCAGAACCACCAGGAAAGAGCCTATGGGTTACCTGCCTAATATCCACCTGCCTGAGATATCTGGCAGACCTACCAGGGAAGAGCCTGGGGGTTACCTGCGTAGTACACACCTGCCTGAGATATCTGGCAGACCCGCCTTCTTTAAATGATCAGATAAGTGGGGATAATTGACACATATTAGCGACTCCACATGACTTCAATTATTGCTAAGTGATTTCTTGCAGCCATTTGACAATCCTCATTCCCCCGCTCTCCGTATTTATTTCCTTCCCTGCTGACCTCTCCTTCCATACTGTCTTTCCTACTTTTATTGCTCCAAAGTCCTTACTTTCAGTCTCGTTAATATTTCTTGCCAATTCCTTATCTCCCTCTCCCTTCGTATTCCCCTTCTGTTTTCCTCTCGTTTCTCATTCACTCCGTCTCCCTCTCCTTACTCTCCTGCCTGTCTTTTATCTCCTCTTGCTCCTCACGTATCTTTTTTATTCTTTTCCGAAACCTTCATCCTCTTCTTTATTATTTACCGCTTTTATCCCTTCCCAGTTATTCTCTTAATCATTCTGTTTACTCTTCCTTGCAATCCACAAATTAGTTAAAAATTCTAATGCGTTTACACACACACACACACAGACACACACACACACACACACACACACACACACACACACACACACACACACACACACACACACACACACACACACACTATATATATATATATATATATATATATATATATATATATATATATATATATATATATATATATATATATATATATATATATATATCACCGTCTTGTTGCTTTCTTTTTTTTAGTAACTCACGCGACTTTCACACGAGGTGGCGGTAGGAAAGGAAGAGGAAAAAGAATGAAGGGGAGCGAGAGGAAGAACGGGAGGACATGGAAGAAAAGAATGAGGAGAGGAAGACTAAGCAGAGAAAGAAGGCGGAGGAGGAAAAAGACAAGGAGCATGAGGAGAAACAAGTTGGAAATACATGATAATACATGGCAATACCTGGTAAAGACAGATAACTGAAGAGTTGGTAGGAAAGGGGATAGAGAAGGAGTAATAAGAGGAAAAGGAGAGGAGGGAGAGTACAAAACTGGTAGGGCTTTAGACAGAAGATCATGAAGGGAATAATCATCAGTTATAGATTGAAGAATTTATATTGGCTGAGGAAGTGGGTGATCCCTTCCCTGTAGTTATTACCTCTACTTACCCATGGCTTTTACAGTATGCAGATAGCGAGGCACAGGTTAGGTTATGTAGGAGACAGGGGGTTATTTTCTAGTAGGCCTAAGACAGGGATGTGTGATATCACCATGGTTGTTTAGCATATTTATAAATAAGGTTGTAGGTGTTAGGATGTTAGGGAGAGATGTGGGACTGAATGATAATGAGACTTGTACGATGTTGGAGTTGTCGCAGTTGACTTTTGCCGATGACACATTGCTTTTGGGAGATTCTGGAGAGAAGTTTCAAAGGTTGGTAAACGAATTTGGGAGGATATATAAAAAGAAGGAAATTAATGGTGAACAGAGGAAAGAGCAAGATGAAGAGAAACTCAAAATATATAAGCAAAAATAGATTGGATATCAGATTGGAGGGAGCATGGGGGAAGAAAATGTGTTAATATAGTTGGGAATGGACTTGTCGGCAAAGGGTTTTATGAAAGATGTGGTAAACCATAGAATTGACGAAGGGAAAAGGTGGGTGGTGCATTGAGGCATCTGTGGAGACAAAGAACTTTATCCATAGAGGCAAAAAAAAAAAAAAGAATGTACCAGAGTAGTGGTAACAGCACTGATGTATGGGTGTGAAGCATGGGTTTTGAATGTTGTAGCGAGGAGGAGACTGGAGGCAGTGGAGATGTCGGGTTTGAGAGTAATGTGTGTTGTGAATATTATGCAGAGAATTCGGAGTATGGAGATAAGGTGATGTGGAGTTACCAAAACTGCTATTCAGAGGACTAAGGACGGGTTGCTGAGATGGTCTGGATATTTAGAGATGCTGGAGAAAAATAGGATGACTAGGAAGGCGTATTAACTTGTGGTTGAGGCACGTAGGGGAAGGGGTGTCCAAGGAAAGGTTGGTGGGACGTGGTCAACGTTTATCAACTTGTCGGTTTTCTGAACCATTCATCTACAATTATTATCTCATCGGTATTGTATACCTATAGTAGGTGTGACTCATGCTGTATGTTGGCCTTACTAGTGCTTGTGACCCATCTGAGTTGGTCATACTGATACCTTTGACCCATGTTGTGTGTCTGCCATACTCTCACTTAGGACGCATGAGCTTGCTATACTTCCATCCTAAGTGCAAACACTTCGTCCTACCACTGAGGGTTATTCAGGGCTCTCTTGTTTTTACCATCTCGCACACCAGTAATTTATTGTTATTACCTGGAGAAAATTTGACTAGTGTAATGCACTTTCATGGCTCAGCGCTTCAAGCCACTACCTCCACTCTCTCTAATGACCCACGTTAAAACTATTTTTTTTTTGGGGGGGGGGGGTTAACCAGAGTTTGAAATAATATCAATTTAAATACAGGTCTGCAGACGTATGTTTATCGTATAATACAAACTCTGAAATGACCTGTATTTTTATACAGGCCTGAGAATATACTTTTTTGTTTGTCAAACTTGGTTATGCGCCGGGTTTAGCACAGACGAGGCCACTTAAGATGATGAGAGGAATGTTTATTTCGGCCAACTATGAAGGCCCTCTTCAGTGTGCTGAATGATCGGCCAAAATATTCAGTGCTATTATCTTTTAAATTTTTCTTCATGTATTCATAGGGAAGAGCTAAACCTGTACGCAGTCATGCAACGCCTGTGTATTGGGAAGTAATTATAGTAGTGTTAATCCAAGGGCAGGAGGGTGGCGTCAATATCTTGAATCAAGAGCCCTTCACCAGCCCTACAGCAGCCCGTTACTAGCCCTACACCAGCCCTTCGCTAGCCCAACACCAGCCCTTCGCTAGCCCAACACCAGCCCTTCGCTAGCCCAACACCAGCCCTTCGCTAGCCCAACACCAGCATCAGCGGGTACCATTGGCCAGTGCTCATTATAATTGTTTTACGTTGTAATAAAATACTCAGTTTTGAAGGTTAAAAAGCTATATTTAAGATAATAAACGTCACTTTCTTGACCAGGAGGGAGAGAAAGAATATTTATTATAACTTATCATAGCTATAATAAGTTTTACAGTGTTGTAATATCGTATTTTAATTTACTATTGCAAACAACTCTCAAAACGGATGGGGCTAGAACCTGTGCCAAGCCAGTCCTAAAATTAGCAGGCCAGACTAGTCTGTTATCAGCTAAACCATGCTGGCCTAATAAGTTGCACCATACTGGGTATATTTGTGCACCATTGAAAGGTCAGCATGGGCCACCACTGTGACTACAAATACATTTGTGGTCATAGTGTATTTGTGGTCTCTGTCTCCTCCCTCATACTGGTGTCCCAGTCTCCTCCCCCCATGGGGGAGGAGACTGGTGGCTCTCGACATGCTGGGTGTCATGTGGCTTAGGTAAAGAAAGAGGAGGAGGCACTCTGCATATTCTATGTCATGTAGATTGGATAAAGAAGTGTTGTCATTAAGATGACCTGATGGAATCGAAATTATTTTAACCGAAAGCCATACGGGATAGTAATAATAATTAATAACAAAAATAATGGTAGTAGTAATAATAATGATAATTATAATACAATAATAATTATGGTAATGATATTATAATAATAATGACTTGTGGCCTGGATTAACGATGGTTAATGGCTTCGTACATGGTTTTCGTGCGTGTGTGCGTGCAAGTACCTGTAAATCTCTTTATTAGCGAGTCTTGGGCAGCGCAGTTCATCTGCCTTGACGCGCGCACACAAGCTTCCAGCAAATCATATTTCGACCATCGCGATGTTTACCCCTCAACACAGTGACCAATTGGATCATTAATGACAGAGTCGTGGTAGTTGTAACGGCAGTTGGCACCCGCGTCAGGCAGCGCCTCCAGATGTTCCGGGACCATAAAAACTGACTTATAGCGTGGAACACTCGTTCACGTTCCCTGGTGTTTTTGCATGATAGGCGCCGCGACCTGTCTGGTTCAGGGACGGCCAGGGCCTGTGGTATGGAGGGCCTCTCCCTTGATGCTGGTGAAGGGATCTTGATCCAGCTAGATCACTAAGATACATCTAGCTGCCGATCTGCTGGGTTATCTTCCTTCTTTGAATTAAACCAGGTTACCTTTACTCCCCAAGCACTGAATGAACCTTACAGAAATGACCCTTTCACATACTATTATTATTACTACAACTACTACTAATAATAATAATGATAATCATATGAAAGGTAATCTACTGCAAATCGATTGCGCTCAGTTTCATAAATAACAGGGAGGTCGTGTGCTCTGAGACTTTCTTGCTCTACCACCTCAGCTCTTATTTTATCTTCATTTTTATTATTATATTTTTCCTGATATGAAGTCAAGGCTGTAATTGTATTTTATTGTGCCTTCCGTGTAAGCCCTGTATAATTGGCTTCGAGGATTTATATCTACCACTATAAACTAAAATATATATTTGAAACCTGTGTATCTAGTAGTAAGACTACACTAATTGGCATAAAACATCATTTTATATGTATATATATATGTATATATATATGTATATATATATGTATATATATATATGTATATATATATATGTATATATATATATATGTGTGTAGTATTTAAGTATATGTATATATAATATAGTATATATCAAAACCACGGGGGAAGTAAAATAATAGCTCTAGGCCTTTCGTGTTGCAATCAACACATCATCAGGAGCTTGCAGTGTTGCAGAAAAGAGGAGGAAGTCCAAGCAAATACGATCGCAAGGAGCGCCTTTGCTGGAGTGTGGCTCACTCCATATTATTCTTGAATCATTGTGCTTGTAAATTGTCAAAAATATCTAAATTACTTGCCTTTAATAGGCAGGTTACTTTGCACTTCGTAGCCGTAATAAATTTTGTGCAGTTCCACTATTGTTATACTTTTGGGGAAGCGCTAAATCTTAAGGGTCATATAGAGCCTGGGGGAATGAGAGTTTATCATGTTTGATTCGAGAAAGTGGAAAATAGTTCCTATTTTGTGGATCAAGAGCCTTTCACTAATAGCAGTGCTCCCTCTCTGAAAGTGTTGTGCGGCTCCACAGAAATGCACCAGCTATTGTCTTCGGGCAAGCTTCTTCATTACATGTAAGGAAGAAGAATTTCCTTGTGGTGAGGACACCGCTTGGGGCCCAGCGCTGCTGGATCACCCTGAAGCACGCCGTTACCTCCGCCTCTGCTTCTTGCTCCACTTTCTGAAGAGATTTTACGATGCTTTACTCTCCATGTTAGTGTCACTGCTGGCCATAAATTGACCAGGTGAAAATTGGCTGAAGAAATTCGTTAATCAATAGTTAAATTGATGCTGGCTGCCACCCGCCCACTGCTGCGTATTTTATTGATGGGAAAACGCTGAAGCTGCACTGGTCAAAAATCTCCTGTGCAGCGAAAGGAAATCAAGTTTGATCTGATCAAGGGAACGGTAACTTTAGTTCTTTTGATCAAGAGCCATTCACCAGCCTCAAGCCACCGTCCTTGAAAAGTCTCACCCGCTCAGCTGTGACTGGCTTGGACGGCTTTCAGTCAACATTCACAGTATGAATATTGCTTCAATGACGCCCTGAGGCTGCACAGTATGTTGTCCAGTATATTGCCTGTGTACCACTTATGACACCACTTTATCCAACAATAACCAGGACTCTCAAGCCAGACATTTGTTGAAACCGAAAAAAAGAGAACCTCAATGTTTTGTATTTGAAATTATAAGAATTACTTAATAATATTTTCTCTTCCACTTCAAGATGCAGTGTGTGTGTGTGTGTGGGGAGGTGTGTGTTCGTTTATCTTAGTAGGTCATGTTGAGAGGAAATCTACTTTTGTGGGGTTTGTATATTCACCAGGGTATCTTCAGGGACCTCGGGGAATTAGAGTACGTATAATTACACTTCTCCCTTCGTAGGGGGAACTTTAAACAACGTTTTGGTCCTTTTTGGAGGATGGGGAGACGCTGTTAATTCTTCGATTTACTATTTTTGTTAAATTCTTTCCTAGGCTTGTTGTGGGTATTGAGGTGTTGTTGCATGAGGAAACTTTTTATTTAAAGTATACAAGGTTTACAGTTCTATAGCTGGATTTGGTGTAGTTGACCAGAGGTAAAATACACAAACAACAATAAGAGTCCTTTATCAAACTTGGTCAAGTCTTGTGTGAGAGAAACGTTTTACTAATAAAGGTCTTTTTATGCCGTATTTGTCTTTTTTCTTAGCGTTTGGGGTGTTTGATACATTGAAATACCGTAACATTTGTTACGGTATTTCAGGAACATAAAGTGGCGCAACAAGTCGACATCTTGGTATGAAGACACGTTGTAAGAACTGGGCAGTAATAAAATACTAATGGCACTTAGGTGCCAAGGTCAGAAAGGTACCCAGGACCACCAGGGAACAAGTGGGCGACCTTGGTCGCTCCTCACACACATCTAATGAGCCATTACCGTCGTATCTCCCAAGGTCAGTGGCCTCCACCCCCATCCCTCGTCAGCTTCCTCGTCTGTCATTTTAGGACAGTTAGACCACACTGGCCATCTAGCACACTGGCCATCTGTTCTAGATAATAAATTTGACTCGTATTTCATTTGGGTTTCTTATCTAGTTTCCTTGCTGATCTAGGATCTAAATGCATTGTTTGACGAGTATTTCTTGCAGGCTTCTTGATGAACACGACACTTGCAACATCATCAGTAGTGTGTTAACTTTTTATTTTGTTTCTTCAAGGAGGTGTGACTCTTGATTCAGGATGAACCTTGATTACTTCCAATTACTGAGGAATTCTGTAACCAACGGATTTAGCGCTTATCCATGAAAGCAATAACTATAGTGAGTTTTCTCCATATTGGTTGTTTTGTTCAGACGAGGAGACGTTAATGATGATTAATGAACCTCGCTTTTGGCATCGACTGTTTTGATCAGTTGAGTTCATGGTTGGAGGACAAAAAGGGCCATAAAGAGGACAATGCAAATACACTTCCAAAACTTTTTCTTATTTTCAACAAGATTTGTTGATAATATCTCACCCACTCTCTCATTTGCTCTCTTTTTTACACTGTTTCACCACTCTCTTAACCTCAGAGTGAGACTTTATAAGACAACGTTTTGCTCAAAGATGAGCTTGTTTTACAACGTTTTGCTCAAAGATGAGCTTTTTTTACAACGTTTTGCTCAAAGATGAGCTTTTTTTTACAACGTTTTGCTCAAAGATGAGCTTTTTTAACGCTTGAACAAATTTAGGGAAGCTCACTTTTGACGTTGTCTTAACAGATGTTTTCTGTGTTATGAGTGTTCTTGTCGCCCAGATTTAAAAAGATGTAATACTGTCAGCCGCCTGGAGAATCCTCACAGGAATATGCTTTACTAATGTTTCGTAAAAGCTTATACATACGCTATTTAACAACAAACTGAGGCTAGCAGGGGATCGAACCCGTGTTGTTTTAGCCCGCCTCCTGGGAAACAAGTCAAAACTCACGACGTTCTAACCACTAGTAGTTAAAACACTGTGAGTTTTGACTTGCTTCCGAGGCCGAGGGCTAAAACAACACGGGTTCGATCCCCGGCTAGCCGCAGTTTGTTTTTGTTAAAATACCACATGTCCGTGGTTGCATCAATACGCTATGTAAATTAAGATATTATGTAATATATATATATATATATATATATATATATATATATATATATATATATATATATATATATATATATATATATATATATATATATTATATATATTCTTAACTTTACGTAGCCGTTTTTTTGCAAATGGGGTAAGGGAGGGAAATAGAAGAATTTTCTAACGATCTGAAGATTTTTTATGTTTATTTATGGAAAGTTATTTACCATAAAACTATATAATATTAGGCAGAGAATGGATGACATCACTAGCAGGATGTGAGGTCCGGGGCGTCTTGCGACAATAACATGCTCCTTAAAGAAATTTATGGGGATGCTTATCTTCTTGCTCGTGTGTGTGTGTGTGCGTGTGTGCGTGTGCGTGCGTGTGTGTGCGTGTGTGTGTGTGTGTGTGTGTGTGTGTGTGTGTGTGTGTGTGTGTGTGTGTGTGTGTGTGTGTGTGTGTGAGAGAGAGAGAAAGAGAGTTATCTTTCACCAGTACACAGACACACATACATTAAGCTACAGCAAGGGTCAGAGATGGGTCAAATGAATTCTCAAAATTAGGGTGGAGACCTAATCGGACCCTGCCTTACAAGGAGGGCTCGGCGTGATAAGAAAGAATTACATTCTCATTAACAGGAGTCTTGATAAGAGCCTGACTGGACAGAGACCGAGCCACGATTAGTGGACGGAGAATCGAGCCTCCACCACTCCTTGCGCCGAGTGACCCGCACGAGTTCATAAAACACAAAATGTTCCATTCATTTAACGTGGACCGGATGTTGTAAGTTGACAGGAGATAAGCTGGTAGAAAGACGGTAATTTTTTTAATTATTTTTTTAGTTGTCTCTTTGGAGTTACCTGTTTTGTATTACCTATTTGACTTTGCTACCAGGTGAGCTCCAGTTCTTGGTCCCGCCTCTAGACCCATGACTGAGTCTGTAGGCGGGACACAAGCTGAGTTCTTGTGTACAAGTGTGTAGGTGGAGGGAAAGGACATTGAGGTCGGCTGGGTGAAGAGGGTGGGCAGGTGAGGTCAGATGGGAATATGAAGAGGGTGTGAGAGGGTGGAAAAGAACGTATCAGAACGGTTTGTGAGGGTGTTAAGGTGAGTTAGAACATAAAAAAGGAGCACTGCAGCTGGCCTACTGGCCCATGCTAGGCAAGTCCAAGTCATCTACTGGCCCAACCCAGTCAGGTTCAACTCTTACCCACTCATGTATTTGTCTAACTTATTTTTAAAACAACACATCGTTTTAGCTTCAATAACGTTACTCGGGAGCTTGTTCCATTCATCCACAACTCTGTTGCCAAACCATTGTTTTCCTATATCCTTTCTAAATCTAATTTTTTCTAACTTGAAACCATTGCTGCGAGTCCTGTCTTGGCTAGATACTTTTAGCACGTTATTTATCTCCTTTATTTATTCCTGTTTTCCATTTCTACACCTTAGTCATTCCCCTCCCCCATCCTAATTCTACGCCTCTCTAGAGAGTGCAGATTCAGGGCCCTCAGTCTACCCTCATGGGAAAGACTTCAGATACATGGGAGGGCGTGCGAGAGTGGCAGGGTGTAGAAGAACGTACCCGAAGGGTGTGTGAGGGTGGTAGGGTGGGTTGGTTGATAGAAAGGAGTGTGAGGGTGGCAGGGTAGGGAAGGACGTATTAGAAGGGTGTGCGAGGATGGTAGGATGGGTTAGTTGATAGGAGGGTGGCAGAGTGAAGAAGAACGTATCAGAAGGATGTGTGAGGAGGGTGGTAGGGTGACTTAGTTAATAGTTAGGGTGTGATGATATCAGGGTGAGGGTTGTAGGAAGGGTTGGCTGCCAGGCAGGATTCCCGGATTGCCACAATCCGGATTAAAAATAATGAGGTACTCCGTGTCCAATTAGTTCGTGTCATCGATTGCAATTAAAACTTATGACCATTTTATTAAGCGTAATGGAACAGATGATTACAACTAACTAATCAAAATAGGATTAAGCGTAGTTTCGCGTAATTGCTCTGTTGCAATTACGCTGCAATTACCTTGAGTTTTTGCGTATTAAATTTATTACGTGTTACTGTTATTTTGCATTAAACATATTCCATATTTATCCAGTTGCGTAAAGACCTTAGACCAACGTTTTCATTTATTTTTCTATTTTAATACCAGTATAAATCATTGTTAATTATATTACTATTACTTATTATTATTATTACTTCTGTGGGTCTATTCACTAAGTGGGTTAGTGGGTGATGGCGGTCACGGCTATATGCCCGACCATATATACCAACCGTACATGTATATATGAATGTTTATTTTTCAGTATTCTCAGCTTTATCTAAATAATTGTTCAGGAAAGAGACCGTGATAAAGTGTAATTTATTATTATTATTATTATTATTATTATTATTATTATTATTATTATTATTATTATTATAATATCAACATCATGCAACATGACAACCTCAAGATAAGAAGGAAACGTAACAATCAAGTTTCCTTGAAACACGAAGTGGTAATGACTACACTCACATCTGGCCAAGTGTTGGCCAAGTGCTGGTCACTCTTAACACAGGCACGCCCTTGCTTTTCTAGACTTTATCTCTGAGACGCGCTGAATGTGAAGGTGTCAGAATGCGTCTCACAAGAAGTTATATCAACAAGACATGTTCAAAGCCAACCGTGATGTGCGGCTTAGTACCTACATAGAGTAAAATATATATTATGTTGTCTGTTTTTATATGTTGAGAGTCAAGTTTGAGTATAATTTTGAGTAAAAGTTATTCTTAAATGGAGGTGCAATATGTACTCTACAGTCGGGGTGTTGAAAGCTTGTAGTAAATCGCCTTGAACAAGGTGCGGTTAAAAAAAAAATGACTAATTCTGTTACAAAGTCGACGTTTTCATAATTGATGTTTTCTAACGAGGTTGTGGAAACACTTGACTCATGTATTCCGGAGCTCACAGGGTTGTTGTTGTGCTGTATTACAGAGTTTGCAAAGTTTTGGTGCCACTCAATGTTCGTGTTGCACCGAATTATTGTACTGGAGAACTCGTGATGTGGCTGTGGCGATGCGAAGAGGCACTTGGCGAATGTTTTCACGACCTTACACCTGTAGTAGGGAAGTGTGACTCCGCTGAGTCGGTCAGGCATCCTCTCACTGCTCCAGTAACAGCCAATAATGTACTTGCAAATCACTGAGACTAATTTCTTGAGGATTCCTCCGAAACCATCTTCTATCGGAAGCGTCTTTTTTACTATAAAATCCAGATATAACGTAATTGTAGGACCTTTTCGAGGGCAATCTCTTAACTCGCTTGGAACCCAGTCATTTATTAGGTTTGGAAAATACCTTTTGAATTCCTCTTCTTAGGTATTGACCAGGTTTTTGGAGGAGGTACTGAAGGATTTAGATATGACATATAAAAGAGAAGTATTCTACAGCGTTGGTGTTACATTAATTGGGAAAGGTTAGATAGTAAATCCATCAGTTATTGGTTTTGTTGAATAGCGCATTGATTGTATAGAACTAGACTTGTAAGACAGGTATTATCTATGACGCCTTGAGGAAGGAACAGCGTCACCTACTGCAGTTACTTGAAACCTTGAACCATGTAAATATTTATAAGAGAGAGAGAGAGAGAGAGAGAGAGCATTCCATTTACTATCAGTAAATTTAATGTACAAATTTGTGTGAGCAAAGAAAACAGAAAATAGCCTGTAAAATGTACAAGTCACCACTTACCTTTGATCCTGTAAATTCTGAATTGTTAATGTGATAGAGAGAAAGAGAGAAAGAGACAGAGTATGGGAGGCAGGGAAGCAGGAAGAGAGGACGAGGGGAAGAATAAACAACAACACTGTCTTGCTGTAAGGAGGAAAAATGTAGGTTCCTATATTATATTAATATTCCGTATACAGACGTATCAAAACTTGTCAGTCTAAAGACATTGATTAGCAAATCGCCCTCTAAATCCTAACTCCGCCTTAACGATTATACCTTAAATATTCACTAATGATTGCCGCGTAAGAAAGTATCTGTCAAAGGAATAATGATTATTCAGCAAGTGTTTTCTTAAGTGATGCAGGTAAAAACTGGGTTTTACTGGAGAGGAACCTGGCAGGATTGTTGCTGCTTTTATGAAGCTAGAAATCATGAATATTATTATGGGTAGATGTGACTACCGTGTCATGTTGAGAGGAAATGTAGAAGTGTAATATATTATCTCTCTTAGACAGGGTTTTACAAGGTTTGATTAAGGTTCCTAACTTATTAACAGACTAAGAGCTGTTACCTATATCAGCTCATTTGAAATCTCTCTCTCTCTCTCTCTCTCTCTCTCTCTCTCCCTGCCTCCCTCCTTCCTTCCCTCCCTCTCTCTCTCTTCCTTTTTTTAAAACAGGGTTTGATCCCCTAGCTTTATTGACAAGCTGTTTACTAATTAAGGATTCCTAACTTTATTGACAAGCTAAGAGCTGTTACCTGCATCAGCTCTCTTCCTCTCCCTCACTCCCTCTCTCTCTCTCTTCCTCTCCCTCCCTCTCTCTCTCTTCCTCTCCCTCCCTCTCTCTCTCTTCCTCTCCCTCCCTCTCTCTCTTCCTCTCCCTCCCTCTCTCTCTTCCTCTCCCTCCCTCTCTCTCTTCCTTTCCCTCCCTCTCTCTTCCTCTCTCCCTCTCTCTCTCTCTCTCTCTCTCTCTCTCTCTCTCTCTCTCTCTCTCTCTCTCTCTCTCTCTCTCTCTCTCTCTCTCTCTCTCTCTTCCTCTCCCACCCTCTCTCTCTCTTCATCTCCCTCCCTCTCTCTTCCTCTCCCTCTTTCATCCAGCTTCATTCCTCGCCTTCTACTACTTTCTTCCTCACCACTCTTCCGAATTCCTGATCCGCTCATTGTGCAAAAAATATTCCATTTCATTGAGTCTCTCAGCTCCATTCCCATTCCCGACACTTCGTGCAGCGCTGGATCTCATTGCACTGTTCCCATTCCCGAGGGTTCTCGCAGTGCTCACTCTGAGGGTAATGTCCTCGTCAGGCTCCTTCAGTGTGCGAA
This sequence comes from Cherax quadricarinatus, assembly GCF_038502225.1. Taxonomy (NCBI): domain Eukaryota; kingdom Metazoa; phylum Arthropoda; class Malacostraca; order Decapoda; family Parastacidae; genus Cherax; species Cherax quadricarinatus. Next base: position 18,788,097 of record NC_091362.1, read on the forward strand.
GCCTCTTAAAAGTTTTTTCTCGAGACTAGTTATGGAGCTTCTTCATTATTAGGAGATTCAGAGAAACGTGCTGAGACCAGGTGGGTCATACAGCCTTCCTTGGAGGATAGCTATAGTTCCTTTGATCAAGAGCTCTTTACTAGATTCAAGGCATTCCCTTCCTTTGAAGAGAGTGAGAGAGAGAGAAAGAGAGAGATACACTTTCTCTTCCTCCTGTACTTCAGGATAAAGCTGAGTAGGGTGTTTCTGGGAGATGAATGCCATTTTTCGTAAACTGCGGGATCATTCGTTTTTGGAAGGGGAAGGCTGTTTTTACAGCCTTCCCCTTCCAAAAGCGAAGTCTGATAACTAAAAACTAGCATTTATTGTGAACCCAGAAATCCTGGAGGTTCTCATAACTGGCAGAAACTGCCATCGTTTCCTGTATAATCGTGCCGGGGACTTGGACCCAAATATCGTGCTGTCAACAGTAGTTAAGAGACGCGTTATGGAATGAAGCTCTTATGAAGACAGTTTCGCTCTTTGTGGAACTGGCTAAAGCTTAACGCAGAGCGGAACGCTGTCACAATAAAAGTTTGTTGTGCGACGCTCGTCTTTTCTTTACTTCCTGAGGGAGGTGAAGAAGGTCCTCTTTACTGCAGATTTAGAGATCATATAAGTCGCATTCATTGTCAACCCCTAAAGCTACCTGAGCCACCTGTATTGTGGACTCAGGAGCACTTTGAACTGCTGCCTTCACTATACACAAGAGAATTTACACTCGGAACCTGTTCACCATAAACATGAGTGAAGTTTTTCTTGTAAATAAAAAGTTCCTTTGAGACTTCCGAGGCTATCCGTTATTATTATTATTATTATTATTATTATTATTATTATTATTATTATTATTATATGGCTGTCGAGGGGAAAGCTAGCCTAAGGTGTTGGAGATAATTAGGTTGATTTAAGGTAGGTTTAATTGAATGGATCAGGAATCCTTCAATAAGAAGGCAACTGTAGTGAAGGGGGATGTGATGTTAATTATACACTTCACAAATCTAGGTTAATGAAAGAAGTTGAACACCCGTAAACCATTTTGAAAACTTTTAACGAATTGATGTTCTTTACATCGAGCTCGACTACCTATATCCCAGGAGATGTGTGTCTCCCTACGGGTTTATCGATTCTCCATGACTGTAACACAAAAATATGTGACATATTACAAGAATGGGATCAGAGAGGAAGTGGTATCCGCTTCAGAGTGTAAAACAGTTTTCGTGGGTTAAATTAAATTTAAAGACGAGACACCAGTACCATTACTACCTGTAAATGCACATAGATAATGAAAAAATAGGTGATTACAAATAGGTAATCCTATATGCTTGTATACATGATGTCTACACAGGGAGGTATATTTCTCTCAGCGTATATATGCTGAGAATTTTCTTCAATCCCTCTTTTAGGGATTAAATTATCTTTGTCAGGTGGTGATAAGGTTACGTGTGGCTTTAATGATCTTATTGTTGCCGATAGGTTCTAAACCTCACTAAACTCCATTAACCATTATATGCTTGTTACATTGATAATTTTGATTAAAAGAGCAGTGTATATATATATATATATATATATATATATATATATATATATATATATATATATATATATATATATATATATATATATATATATATATGAGAGAGAAAGAGAGACGGAAAGTTCATGGGAAAGGTAGACTGCAGAAGTTCATATCGAGGCTATCTGCAGAGAGAGAGAGGACACGAGAATATAAAAGAGAGAGACCTAACTTGGTAGCCAGAAAGCGTCTTGCGAGTTAGTCAAGAATCACTTACCAGGTTAAACAAGAGTCTACGGCCGTGTTTTGCTTCCGCGTCAAACCTTTGTCCCATAAGTTTACGGCTTTATGAGACTCCTACACGCTAGTCGCCAGCACCTGCATACCGCCACTCTCTTCTCGCATGCATCAGAGAGATGGAGTGAGTGTGAGTGAGTGTTGGTGGGTGGGTGGAGTGGAGTGGGAAGAGGCTGGAAAGCAGAGTGGCGACCAGGAGAGCTTTATCAAGGAATGATTCATCAAGACCTTCATCAGGAAATGCTTTATCAGGACCTTTACCAAGGAATGCTTTTTCAAGATTTTTCGAGGATAGCTTTATCAAGGTCTTTATCACGAAATGCTTTATCAAGGAATGCTGTATCAAGATATTTATCGAGGATAGCTTTATCAAGGTCTTTATCACGAAATGCTTTATCAAGGAATGCTGTATCAAGATATTTATCGAGGATAGCTTTATAAAGATCTTTTTCAAGGAATGCTTTGTCATGATCCTTATCAAGGAGAGCGTGGTAAATCTCTCCTTGAGTGAAACATATTCGTCCGTAAAAATGATTCGGTGGCTGTTTGATCCGAGAAAGATATACCTGTATCACTTTCAGCCCCTCTACACTGCACTCAAAAAAAATAGTGCAGAGTGCGGCATAATATTACAATGCCGCTAAATATAAGCAGTGAAGATTCGAAACTAATCACATGGAAACTAATAACCCA
>NC_091362.1:18793138-18795638 GCF_038502225.1 Cherax quadricarinatus
GCTTGTGTTACCATACAGTGTTAAGAATTTACACTGCTTGTGTTACCATAGTGTTAAGGCTTTACACTGCTTGTGTTACCATACAGTGTTAAGGCTTTACACTACTTGTGTTACCATACAGTGTTAAGACTTTACACTGCTTGTGTTACCATAGTGTTAAGGCTTTACACTGCTTGTGTTACCATACAGTGTTAGGGCTTTACACTACTTGTGTTACCATACAGTGTTAAGGCTTTACACTGCTTGTGTTACCATACAGTGTTAAGGCTTTACACTGCTTGTGTTACCACACAGTGTTAAGGCTTTACACTGCTTGTGTTACCACACAGTGTTAAGGCTTTACACTGCTTGTGTTACCACACAGTGTTAAGGCTTTACACTGCTTGTGTTACCACACAGTGTTAAGGCTTTACACTGCTTGTGTTACCACACAGTGTTAAGGCTTTACACTGCTTGTGTTACCACACAGTGTTAAGGCTTTACACTGTGTTACCACACAGTGTTAAGGCTTTACACTGTGTTACCATACAGTGCTAAGGCTTTACACTGCTTTTGTTACCACACTGTGTTAAGGCTTTACACTGTGTTACCATACAGTGTTAAGGCTTTACACTATTTGTGTTACCACACACATTAGATATTAAGAGTATATTCGTGATAGTTCCTTTGTCCTGTGACTGGAGGTGTTATTGATATAAGTAATAGGAATTATCCTTTATTTCCTCGGATCAAGTCTACTTGCCTCTAATTTTCAAAGGCGTTGTTCGACCCTTATGGGCTGAGGGTTTTACCTGTACCCCTATGAATGTAATGTAATGATTTATCATATTCACTGTGTGTGTGTGTGTGTGTGTGTGTGTGTGTGTGTGTGTGTGTGTGTGTGTGTGTGTGTGTGCGTGCGTGTGCACGCGCGTGATGGTGTCACATATTTTCACGTGGGGATTTTTTTTTAGTATATTGTTGTAGCGAGTCATGATTACCTGTTTTACCTGTTAATTGAGCTGGATTTTCTTGAGTGTGACAATTTTCATCTCAGCTATATATGATTGTGCTGCGCTCAACAGTGAGACGTGTGGTCTTGGCTGCGTGTCACGAGCTGCAATTTTCGTATAATTTCTCCTGTAATGGGCGACAGTCTTAGGGTAATAATGACTACAGGTCCTCTGCGGCTGATGGAACACCTTTATTGATTACGTCCTGAGGTTCTCGGGGTAAATGACTGTAATTAGCTTCCTAAATGTAATGTTCGACTTTATTTCAGGGTAGAAATTAACTGTTAATAACCGGAAATTGTTTTTCAAATTCAAGAAACTTTGTTATTTTCTAACATGTTAATTTTTAGCGTGTTATCTAACAAGCATGAAGAGTTTATTATCTATCCTACATGAATTATTAATTTTGAACTCTATTATAAAATATGACTGATTTATTCTGAATATATTGTCTTTCATGATCACTTGTTTGTTCTGAGCACAAAAAGCGTCTGCTATTAAAAATTTTTTTAAGTTATTGGAAAACTTGATATACTGTAGAAATTAAATGGCTGGAAAGGAAGGTGCTGCTGGAACACTGGTTTATAAATGGTGAATAAATATATATAGCAGTAATACTATTTTATTCGAAGGTAATTATGATAGTTTAGTAAGGAATCGGAACGTGTGTACGGTAGTATCCCCGTCAGACTGGTTGGATTTACCCATGACATATTGAACTCAAATGGTGTACTGCTGGCAACACTAAACAAAAGACACTCTTTTCATTTACTGGGATAACGTTTCTGTTTGTATGATTTGATGAAGGTCTACACAGAGCTAAGCGTTGTCTGAATAAAAACTTGTTCTGCAACTTGTCTTCAGCCCAATGACTCCCCGATTTCCGAAATGTTTCATTCACGTCATTTTTAACTTTCACTTCTCTGGGACGAACATGTTTTCTAGGTATATGCGAGGAGATACTAGTTATTCAGAGTGTATTTACTTCGTTCCTTATTGGCATCGGTGTATTCATATGTGAGCCAAGATGATAGCCCATGCAGTGTTTACACTGAACTGTGATGTCCGTGTGTTAGAGACTCGTCCCTCAGTCTTCACGATTTTCATCTCCACCTGAAAGGATTTTTTGCCCTGACCTACAAGATTTTTGTCGATTCCCTCGAAACTTTCATTTTTCCCTGAAGGATTTTATCCAGCATTTGTTTTTTTGTCCCTACCATCAGGATAGTCTCTCTGTGAAGTATTTTTCTCCCTGTCCTCAGGACTTACGTCTTTAGAAATCGATTTTTCTTCTTTACTTGCGAGTTTTGTTGTTCATCCTTCAAGTTTCTCACCCCTCCATGTTCTCACGACGGGTGTGACCTGCCTTCTTAACATCCACGAGAGAAATGGGGAAGAAAATCTATGTTACTAGTGGCATAACTTGTGTAAATGATAGGCGATGCTGCTTCTGTTGTTGCTGGTAATATTATTACTATTACTGCTGCCGCCGCTGCTGCTACTATTAC
>NC_091362.1:18810638-18833138 GCF_038502225.1 Cherax quadricarinatus
TATCAACTTCTTCTCCAGGTGCCAACATCCTCCCATTCATCCTTACTACTGCACCAGCATTACCATCATGGTGCCTAGAGACGATCATCATTTGCGTTTTCTCAGGTGCAAATGTTACTTGCCATCTATTTCCCCAAGCTGATATAGCTCTCAGCTGGTGATTGATGTAGCTTAGAGCAGCTGGCATTTCTTCTCTTGGATAAGTGAATGTCAGTGTACAGTCGTCTGCATATGCATGTGATTCTGGGATGAGATGAAGAAGGTCGTTGAAGTAAACATTCCATAACAATGGACCCAGCACGCTTCCTTGTGGAACGCTTGCCCCAATAGGATGCCTTGCTGATTCCGTTCCATTGAGGACTACACTTAGAGATCTACCATGAAGGTAATCACTGAGGAGACATAGCGTAGAGCCTGCAATTCCCAGTGCTTGAAGTTTTGCTAAGAGGCCCTGGTGCCACACCCGGTCGAAAGCGCCAGCAATGTCCAGTGCTACCACACAGCTGACTTTGGATTCATCCAGTGACTGGTGCCACTTAGTGGAGAGGTTTAACAACAGATCAGCAGCAGAGTAACCTTTCCTGAAGTCATATTGACGATCACAAAGTAGTGAGTGGTAGTCAAAAAAATCTGTCATTTGTCTTGAGATTATTGTCTCAAGGATCTTACCAGTGATTGACAGGAGTGACACTGGTCTGTAGTTGCTGATTTCTGCTCTGCTCTTCTTTTTGTGAACAGGGACTACATTTGCCTCTTTCCATAGAGAGGGCCATTTACACTGTACTAGGCAGTGCTGAAAGATGCGAGTTAGAGGTGCTGCTAGCTGGTCTGCCCATCTTCTCAACAATCTTGGGCTCAACTTGTCTGGGCCCACAGCCTTTTCTTGGTCAAGTGATTTAAGAAGGAAATGCACCTCCTCCTGCCTTATTGTCACCACTGACAGTTTTGACACAGTTCTTGCAGCTAGCCAAGGAGGGTCCCTTGCTGGATCAGGAACTTGCATTTTGGTAGCAAAGTGTTCAGCAAAGAGGTCCGCCTTCTCTTGACTACTAGTAGAGGTAGTCCCATCCTGTCGATTTAGAGGTGGAATAAGTTCATCAGGCAGATAACCTTGTCTGTCCTTGACCAGGGACCACCAGGTTTTGGAGCCTACCCTACCTGATGCTAACTTTCTTTTAGTGTCCACCTCCCATTTAGCAATGGCCTACTTTTGAACATCACCCATATGCTTACAGGCTTGCATGTGCAAGTTCCTGTTATAGGTGGTAGGATGTCTCTTATACCTTCGCCATGCTTTGTACTTAGCAGTAGCAGCCTCTCTACAACGAAAGCCAAACCAAGGCTGATCTGTAGGCTCTCTCTCTCTCTCTCTCTCTCTCTCTCTCTCTCTCTCTCTCTCTCTCTCTCTCTCTCTCTCTCTCTCTCTCTCTCTCTCTCTCTCTCAAATAATTCAATAGCAGGAGGACTTGGTGGTGCTAAAGAAGTTAAAGGAAGGAGACCACATTATATCTGTTATTACTTAGTGGTTCTGGGTACTATCTTCCCCAAGGCCCGGTCTCGGACCAAGCCTTGTAGGCTCGAAAGGAAATAGCACAGGATTAATGACTATTAAGAAAATCAGAGGAAAGTACATTGAATGCAAGTAGAAATTTGTAAAATTTGCGTGCCATCTTGTGTTTTTATGAGACAGAACAAATCTGCCCTCTTACCATGGTGAAAAAAATAAGACAGGTTCCCCTTTCACACTCATTTGGCAGGACGGTAGTACCTCCCTGGACGGTTACTGTCTGCTAACATAGTACCTGTCACTAAGTGCGGTGTGGCCCGTACGGGTAAAGTGCCTCCTTAATAATAATAATAATAATTATTATTATTATAATTAAATTCACATCTGTATATGTCACTTAATTAGACTTACGACTTTCACTGCAAGTGTTTTTAACTCTGGCTTTTCCTTTCCACCAACCCAGAGTGGCAAGTCTAAGAACTGTTTTATATTTATAAGTCATAACCAAGAGGAATATGGTTTTGAGTTTGGACTAGCATTATAGATAACACTAGATTATCGTGCCTATAAAGTTAGAGAGGAATTATTCAGGCATCGAATTACAGGTTTCACAGGCGTGAGATACTATTTTTCTGGTGGTGGTAGTGGTAGAGATGATGATAGAGATGGTGGTAGTGGTTTTATCTCTGAGGACACAGGTTGTCTGTAGGAGCAGTGTGTTGACGTATACGGGTGACCTTGTAATGGGGGCTAGTCACAAGCTACTTTCCTCGAGTGTCAATATTATGCACTTACCGTTCGTAATTTACGTAAATAACCTTGACGAGGGAAGGTGAAGGAATATTAGGGAATTCAAACAGGGAATTCACCAGGGAATTCGCTTAAGATACGAATATAAGCTGAATAATTGATTCGGGAGAGATATCATTGGAGTATCATTCATTCTCCACCTGGAATCTTCAAGACACAGAACTATATATCATTGACCTAGCATCTCCCTGAAGTACCTCGTTAGACAACATATAATAAAGTTTACCTCATAATTAATTTGATCACCGATATTAATTTGAAATATTGCAAATAATATGTTTCCCTGGATCCGAATGGCGTACTGCTGACATTTGAAGACAAGACAGACGTTGCAGTTTTGCGTTTTATTTGAAAAATAGAAACGTTTCGCTCAGTGTAGAACATTATCAAGTCATGACTTCATTAAGATGTCAGAGTAAAATATAAGCTTTTTTTGTACTGTTTGTCTATACTTCAGGGTAATTCCCTGTTAAAATAGTTATACAGACGGTATCGACTTCAAAGTTTAGTGCCTTATATAGGCTGGACAAACACTTTATCTGGAGTAAGTTACGTAGGAGTGTGAAGGTGGGAGTCAAACTCAGTGTTAAGTGTAGGGTCACGAAGGATGACAGTGCTTGCTTGTGTTGCGCCACACAATCACCACTCTCCACGGTGTTCAACTTGCAATCCGTTTTGTGCTATTATCAGGGAGGGTAGGTTTCTGGCTAGTTTTTCGAGCACAGTTGCAAATAATAGCTACCTCTAGTAAAGTTTCAGAGAGGGTATGAAAGTTATTTTGCTTTGTTGATTAAGATTTAGTTTGGAAAAAATCCTTGACGTTATTTTCTGCTGAAGTGAGATTGAGGCAGTATGCAGTGTGTATTATCGTGAGATGTTACTGCCAGTAAGCTAACTCATGCCGTCTCACTTCTCAGGTGCTCAGGCTGTACAAACCTTTTCAGAAGTCGCTAAAAAGTGAGAGGGGCAAGTCATACTACTCAGAGGACGTTAGGTACTCAAAGGAGAGCAATGTCGAAACTTGAAATCCAAGAGATACTTATGATTTCGTGTAATGAGTTCCAACACGATTTTTTTTTTCAGCTTCACTCAAAGAAAAGAAAGGTTTTTAAAACGCCCCTAAGATAATAAGACGCCAAGACATAGAAATATGGCGGGTTGGCAGAGGTCACTGGCAGAGCATTGTGACAACGCATAAGGAGCATCGCGGGTCATCACCGACAAGAGAACTTTTCAGCCACATTTTCCGATCGAGCTTAATAAAGTCGTTTGACCCAGGTCACGAAGACACACACAGGGTCAGGGGAAACGTGACGACCACCACTCACTTCCCACCAGTGCCCACTCTGTCTCTTTCCCCCCCTCCCTCCCCTCCCTCCTCTCCCTCCCCTCCCTCTTAACTGCCACCCCACTCTGTTTCCAGTCTACACGAAGGGGTTAAAAGTTAACTGTCGACAAGAGTGCAAGAAAGAAGTCTTCTTCATTTATAAATGGCGACGTAAATTACCTTGTTACTGTTTCAAACTGTCTTTACCTGGTCGTCAAGACCCCAGTCGCCAGCAAGCTTCACTGAAAATATAGAGATCTAGTAGTCAAGATCACATAAATGAAGCAGTCTTACTGAAAAAATGGTTGTAATCACAATCATAATTTTTAAAAGGGTGGAGGGGTAAGCCAGTGGAAGGCCTCGGTCAGATGACCAAAGGCACCAGCAGCGCGTCATGATATTACTAAGACCCGCGTTAGGAAACATTTGTCCTGTTTCCTGACAAACCTTACCTACCTACCTAGTCTTACCGAGAACAACAGACTTCTTTAGAATCATAGGAGAATGTAAACCAATACCATTGGGAGAAACTAAGCTACAAACTAAAAATGAAAACCAAATGATCTGATAATGATCCATCATGAAACGAAACGTCTCCTTGTTTATGTCCAGTTTTTAGGTTCGTTAGTTGCTATAATATGAAAATTTAAATCACTAGGTGCTAAACCCGTTGGGATTATATATCGCCAATGCTTTAATTCCTTATTTCAAGATCTCTTCACCAGCATCAAGCTTGATTGATGCTTGATGTTCACCAGCATCAAGCTTGATGCTTGATGTTCTTCACCAGCATCAAGCTTGATGCTGGTGAAGAACATTAGAGAGACTTTTCGGCCGCCTGTTGTCTATCAGTCCAATACACAGGATCTAAATATACGATACATGTATAATTAGTGGGTGATGATCAGGTGCTGCTTGGCCAGGTGAGGCTAGGTGATGAGTGAAATCATAAAAATGCTTGAAATCTTCACTATGGTACTGATGGTGCTGGTTAGCACAGCAGAGTCTAAAAAGATTCTGCTGTGCTATCCAGTACTTTCCTGTATCCTTTCTAAATCCGAATTTATCCAACCTGAAACACCCATTTAGAGGTCTTGATTACTTATCCTCAGAACCACATTTACATCTCCCATATTTATACTTGTTTTTCACTTGCCAACCTCAGTCATGTCTCTCCTTAGTAAGGCACTTCGAGTGCAGATTTAGGGATCTCGGTCTAATCTTCGCAGGGCAGTTTTAGTCTTCAGCAGATTTATGGCATCAGAACTTTGCTGTACAGTGTAAATGAGGACTTATTAATGTTGTATATTACTGGTGAAATATCTTGAAATTTGTGTTACTTGAGTTTTTGGCTATAAATTCAAGGAGTTTAATGGATTTTATTAGAAATTTTGGCTTCAGATTTTTGTTAACAAATACTTCTAAGTTCATTTCACACGTGGTATTAACAAGCTCTGAAGTTATTCAGTAGCTAAGCTTTAGAGTTAATTTCATTTCCAAGGATTAGAACTCAGGATTTTTCCACGTTGAACTGCATCTGTTATTATTCTCTCTGTCTCTGTCTCTGTCTGTTTGTCTGTCTCTGTCTGTCTGTCTCTGTCTGTCTGTCTCTGTCTGTCTGTCTGTCTGTCTCTCTCTCTCTCTCTCTCTCTCTCTCTCTCTCTCTCTCTCTCTCTCTCTCTCTCTCTCTCTCTCTCCCTCCCTCCCTCCCTCCCTCCCTCCCTCCCTCCCTCCCTCCCTCTTCCTCTCCCTCTTCCTCTCCCTCTTCCTCTCCCTCGTTCATCCAGCTTCATTCCTCGCCTTCCACAACCTTTCTTCCTCGCCACTATTCCGAATTCTTGATCCGCTCGTTTCACAGAAATTATGCGGTTTCATTGTCTCTCAGCTCCATTCCCATTCCCGACGCTTCGTGCAGCGCTGGATCTCATTGCACTGTTCCCATTCCCGAGGGTTCTCGCAGTGCTCCCTCTGAGGGTAATGTCCTCGTCAGGCTCCTTCAGTGTGCGAGGCCTGTAAAAAGTCTCTCTCTCTCTCTCTCTCTCTCTCTCTCTCTCTCTCTCTCTCTCTCTCTCTCTCTCTCTCTCTCTCTCTCTCCATCACTTCTTCCCTCATTTTCCATTTCCCTCACAGTCATTATCAATACAACAATCACTGTATAACGTGTTGCAAATTATCACTAATCACCTGTAATTGACTCCCAACAGAGAGATGCATTTCAAATACATTCTTGTACCTCGATACCTCCCTTACACGCACCTCCGCCCCATGATCGACCCCCTTACGCTAAGACAAGAAATATTAAACGGGAAAAAAATATTTTGAACGTAAGTACGGCATTATCTTAACAACGCAAGACTCTTCAATAATGAGTTTACACTCTCGGGTATACGAATTGCTGGTTTACTCAACGTATCAGCAAATTTATTAGGAGAGAAAAGTAAATGTATTTCTTTTCTCGGAGGTGTAAATTAGCATTCCTCAAGAACTTTCTTATCCATTCAAGAATAAACAGTAATATAATTCGCATGAAGATCAGTTAATATCTTTATTTTTTAATACGGGGTGGATAAGCCAGCGGTAGGCCTCTATCAGGTGACCAAAAAGGTCCTGTGGTGGGTTATTATATGAGTGAAACCCGCATCAGCAGGCATTGGGCTTGTTTCCTGGCATATCTTACCATATCTAACCTAGTTTATCTGAAACAACTTTGTTTACCATATTTCTTTCTCGTACCACTCTTCTAAGTCACAGTGTAACCTCATCTGCTTCAAGCAGATCTCACTAGCTATAACAGGTTATGTAATAACTTACATAAGCTTACTTTATGTATTTTAGGCAGGTTTAATATTATTATTTATTTGTAAAATTATCACATTATTATGGCAATAAATAGATACAAGATCGTCTTATATAGTAATACCAGTCTTAATAAATGAAGCTTAGTACTAGGTACCTCGTGCCGAGAAGGTGTTAAATAAAATGTTTGCAAAACTTTTCGCCACTTTCTCCTTGTGAGCGAAACGTTATCTAAATAAAGCGCACTAAGTGTCTTATACAAGTATTTATTTCACGATACCATTCTTACAGAAGAAAACAAGTCGGCAGCTCTAAAATAAAAAAGATTCATTGGCAGCAGAGGCACCGACAACTTCAAGGACACCAAAACGACATTAAGAATTCAGCGACCACTGCATCGCTATAGATTAGCTCGTGTTTGTGGACCCCTCGACTCGTGGCAGAAAATTTCACGTGTGAGCTATTGAAAGAGTTGAGTAGCAAACCTCAATAAGCCCAATTAATAATCCAGGAGCAGCTAGTTCCGTGTCTCAGAGTTGTGATCAGGAAAGGTTATGCCTGATGTATCCTAGGCGCTAAGAACATATATGAAGATTTTCTTTTTTCCAAAGCCTTACAATACCTCCTTTGAACCCATCCTTGGACGTTCCCCACATTTCCTTCAGTCCGCCACAGATTTGTATATCTTTTTTTCGTTTCCTTTACTTTAATACGTCGTTTCTCCATGACCGAACCATCCTAACAATCCTTTGTCAGACACAAGTGGCCTTCTTGATGCATTAATAAGATTCTCAGATGACAGTGTTCGCTGAGTGGGTCAACAATTTAGAAAAAAATATTATAACCGCTGTTGATATATATGGCATGCGAGCACAATAATCTTTACATTAATGGTAAATAATACTGACAGGTAGATAAATAAGACACGTGAGTAACACCTTGTTATCTTTATTAAAGGAAACTTCTACATCAGTAAAGGCAGCAAGGTGTTACACATGTCTCATCAAAACCAAGAATGCTTAAAAAATAACTAGCGCTCAAATTTGAACGTTTCTGGAGCGGTAAGTGAAAACTTTTTGCATAACCTTGATAATGGCTCTTTAAATACACTCTGATCGCTCTCCTGAACTCCCTGCAAAATTACCTTCATAAAACGTCTAATCGCTAACGCTAAGAAGGACTATCAATCTATATTTGCGTCTGCCTCGATAAAAAACTTAATGCCTTATTCTTGCATATCTGAAAGGTTAATTTTAGGATCAAAGGGTATCGAGGCGTTCTGGAGTGATTTAGATGAAGCAGTATATAATGATCCTGAAAAAAACTCGTCTCTGCTTCAGGACGGAAGCCAAACTTCTCCGTTTTTGTTTTCAATGTTTTGGAAAGCTGTTATTATCTTGTAGGAGGTCTCAAACACCTGACTGTAGTATGGCGTTTGTAAACGCCTGGTTGTGTAAAGTTTGTAAACACATGGTTGTGTAAAGTTTGTAAACACATGGTTGTGTAAAGTTTGTAAACCCATGGTTGTATAAAGTCTGTAAACACCTGGTTGTAGCAAAACGTTCCCAAACATCCGGTTGTAACATGGAGTTCTTACACACCTGATTATACCATAATTCTTTCACACCTGAATGCGATTAAGGGACGTATACATTTTTGTAAGTAGGGATTTCACAACACCTAATTATAATGGCCTTAGCACGACCTGATTGTTGATAGCTGCTTAACCACACCTGGATGCAAATAGATCTTCTGCACCTGGATTATCCCACATTGTGTATTTTGAAAATATTTATTATTATTATTATTATTATTATTATTATTATTATTATTATTATTATGTTGAAACGTCACATACGTAGTGGTCATACAAGTTGGATCTATAGAGAGAGAGGAAGTTAACTTCAGATCCATGCTTCAAGAGCCTTTCAAGGCACCTGTCTCCTTTGACTGGTGGTCGCATAGGAACGTTCCTGCACATATTTATGCACATAGCTATACTCACAATAAACTGCTAAATACCGTCAATGAAGCAGCTTTAAAAATAGATTGGACAGGCACATGAGTGGGTTATGTGTGAGAGGACCTGCCTAGCATTGCTCTTCTATTCTTAAGGTATATGGGTGTAAATAGAAAATGTCCAGGATGGGCCAGTATGCCTTCTACAGTGCTATTCTGATGTTTTATGTTTCATTCTGCATGGCGTACAGAGATGAATTAAGGCTCTAATATTATGTCTAAAACAAAATTCAGTTCTTTAACATGGCACTGATTTGTTGATTTTTCGAATATTCTCACAAGAGGAAGACTTCCTAACATATTTCATGCCACTATGAAGAAGAAAAGAAAACTAAGGAAAATGCAGTAATGACTTTTAGAAAAATCATACGTTTTAGGAGCTATTAAAGCCTTATAGAGTGTGTGTGTAATTCATGTGGTCGTTTCATGTCTGTCAGAGATGAGAAAAAGTGGTCACTGTCAGCCATCATTACGACTACGGCTCTTAAACTAGGAAAGGTCGTGTTTAAAAGCCTTCGAAGACAGGAAAAAGCAGAGTTTTAACTTAGTGCACGGAAAAAAAGAACAATTATATATTTGCTTTTATGCGAGTCGCTAAATCTTTATGGGTCATTCAGCGTTAGGCATGGTAGAAGCTCGATCCTCCGTCCAACTAAGTGCTAAGCAGACACGCTGCCTGTAGTCACCTAGCTTAGTATGTAATAAACATGAAGTGTAATCGTTGGAAACTTTAATTAACTCTTAGTTTCACCTTTAAAACAGGTTTTGTAAAGTCAGTTAGTGCCAGAGGAGGACATTATATATAGCCGGGATGATGAGCATGACATGTAAGAAGGGTCATCGCAAGACTGAGGCCCATGCTAGGACCCCGGTCTTGGCGAACGTTATACATACATACATACATATGCAGGACATGTAGACAAATGGTTCAGAGAATCGACAAGTTGATAAATTAGACACATGTGCAACACTTGGGTATCTTTATTGTTGGAGCGTTTGGCCACACACTGGCTTTATCAGTACAGTACAAAGAATGGTGAAGATGGAAGAAGATTGAGGTAATCAGTCCCTTAGCATGGGGACGATGCACAACGCTTGGGTATCTTTATTGACGAAACGTCTCGTCTGCACAGCAGACTTTGTCAAATCTGACTTGATAAAACCTGCTATACAGGCGAAACGCAGTCTTTACATAGTTTCCAACTTATGTGTCTGTCGTTATCGACTGCTTCTGTGTCTCCAGAAAAGACAATTTGAATAATGCTCTTGTTGTCCACCATAACTCACATAACCATATTAAGAAATCATTAGCGGTCAGACTTGTCGTTAAAGAGGGTGAGAAAATGTAAGAGAAAGTTGAAGAATGAGACACTTGTGCAACATCTGTGAATCTTTATTGTGGAAACGTTTCGCCAGCCAGTGGCTTCTTTAGTCCAATATAGTAAATAACAGTGGAACATGAATACAGTCCATCACGATTGATGGACTAAACACATCGACTCCAGGTTGAGGGACTGATTACCTCCTCATCTTCCACTGTTATTCTCTGTATTGGACTGAAGAAGCCACTAGACTGAAGAAGCTACTGGCTTCTTCAGTCCAATACTTGTCGGTTTTTTCAAAACTATTTTCTTAAGATAAAATGTTTAGAAGCTTTCCTTATCACAGCTTCCAGCACTGTTGTCAAAAACAGGAATTTTTCAATTAGATGAGCACCTGGCAAGACAGATGAGGAGCAAAGCATATATCGTCGTGACCAGCCATCAAATTAAATCTTTGTCCCACTACTGTATCTCGTCTCCACTCCTGACTCTTCCTTCTCTACCTGTATATTATACTCTCCTCAGGTATCTCTATTGACCTTGAAAAGGCTGTTTTACAGGTGAAACTTCGTATTTAAGAAAGGTTTCTAAAACTGCACTGTTTTTTCACGTACAATGTGTCAGTATTCATATGCTGATAGATTGAATGCAAACACCAGAGTTCTGTGTAAATAGCAAATTGTCAGGTAAAAATTAGAAAATGTAGAAAAATAAAAATTAAAAATATAAATTCAGTTTGTAAATGAGTTTTAAAACCATTTAAAGGCATGTTATTATTGCCCACTTTTACTTACTAGTTATGAGGACATTTGCAATGGGTTCCGTGCTTGACGCTCAGAGATACGATCAGCTGTTGTTTGTTATTGGGAAGGTGAGAGGTCAGCAGAAGCAGCATCATGATAGGACCTTCTGGGAGTGAGAAGGATATGGGAGATAGGAAAGTACTGGTTTGGAAATAGAGTAGTCGATGAGTGGAACATTTTATTGTGGCAACTTTTCGCTCTCCAAGAGCATGAGAAAGCTCCTGGAGAGCGAAACGTTGCCACAGTAAAATGTCACATTAGTTGCACTTGTGTCCTTTTACCTAACATGACTGAGAGGGGGTTGGATTCGAGTGGGACTTTTGCTTCAGTTAATATATCCACATAGGATTCTCTTACTGAAGACTTTTTAGTTCTAGGACCTTGATTACTAAATCGATCTAAATCTCATGACCAAAACGTTTTCAACAAAAGTGTCCTAAGTGAATGTACATATATATATATATGTATATATACCTTTTTTCCTATGAGATATATTGGCAGAGACCGAAGTGGTAGACCCTTGTTCTATTTGTTGCATTTGCCATAAGAGGAGCCGCTCATTGGTAGTGGCACTATAGCTAGGGAGCTGCAAGAAGCAGGCGTTGAGGTGCACTGCTGTAGACGGTAGTGTGTACTAACACAAGTGAATGTGGCAGCCGTTGACCTTATAGGGGGCCGACGTGAGCTACCACTGATTTCTTGACGCTGGACAACGTGAGTGGTAGGCCTCAGCAGCAGTATAATAAACCTGTGTACAGTTACCCCCATTGCCCCATTGGTATCAGCAGGAGCTAGTTACGTACTTCCCATTGCTTACCCATTTTTCAGTTTCACAAAGTGGCATTGCTCTCAAAAGGATCATAATGAAACTTGATTGGTAAGGGTCAAAAAGAATGATAGGATAGTCTTTATTACCACAGTGGTGGGCAAAGACCTGACCTTCTCAACTAACCACCCTCCCCAATCAGTGGGCAAAGACTTGACCTCAACTAACTACCCTCCCCAATCAACTTCTTTCCGTTCTTCCCTTTCCGTTCTTCCCTTTCCGTTCTCCCCTTTCCGTTCTCCCCTTTCCGTTCTCCCCTTTCCCTTCTCCCCTTTCCCTTCTCCCCTTTCCCTTCTCCCCTTTCCGTTCTCCCCTTTCCCTTCTCCCCTTTCCCTTCTCCCCTTCCCTTCTCCTCTTTCCCTTCTCCCCTTCCCCCTTCTCCTCCCCCACACACACAATAAGTCTGGTGAAATCAATAGAGTTGTTAGTTAAAAATTTAAGACTTAAGTTTGATTCCATTGTTATTATACTCATTAGCGTGTTGGATTAAGAGGCGATAAGAATATTGAATATAAGATCTAGCTTAATTGGTATTTTTTATTTTTACATACGTACTTCTTATTTTTCATGATATTACATTATTTATATACAGTACACTCACACAGGAAGTGAAGCAATCTGGAGAGTAATGTAGTGGAGGCAGGATCCATATATAACTTCAAAAAGAGGTACGATAAAGCTCATGGAGCAGGGAGTGGACTTAGTAGCGACGAGGCGGGGCCAGGAGCTGTGACTTGACTTCTGCAACCACAATTAGGCGAGTACACATACATACAGTGTTACTAGGTACCTCATGTTTATAGCGTTGATGGCTCAGTAGTTGGAACGACGTGGATTTTGGCTGGCTTCCCACCAATTATATATATATATATATATATATATATATATATATATATATATATATATATATATATATATATATATATATTCTTTGATACCCATGTCTCATTAGAAAGGGGAAATAAATGGCTGTGGTCCTCATTCTCAGTGTTCATAAAATGAATTTCAACTTGCCAAAAGAATAGTGTAGAGTTCTCGAAGGCTAATGTACGAGACTATTAATAATATGTAGCGAGTTAATCGCCCATTGTAACCTTGGAGTGAGGTGCGTGTAAGCGCCCAGCATCGTATAATAGAAACCAGGGAGACACAATGGATAAACAGTTGCTTCCACTTATATTATTCCATTTAATGTTATTTTTTCTACACCTGAGGAGTCGCCCTCCCAGGAGAGCAGTTAATTGAAGTTTTGAACATTTTTGATAAGGTAATTCATAATTTTTCACCTAAACTAACCTACCTCCGGACCAACCAGGTCCGGAGTAAGTCATGGTTTTTAGGGGCTGCAGCCCAGGGGCCTCCACCAGCTGGATGGCCTCCAGAGATTAAATGAAAAGTGTTTACAGTTACTGCTGTAAGTTTGTAATTAGAGTATGTTATTACATCACTTATATGATGAACTCTTGACTGTTGTGATTAATTTGTTTTCCTTTTGAAAATGTCACTGGGGACCTCACAGTACCTGTAGACCAGGAGCCTCACAGTACCTGTAGCCCAGGAGCCTCATTGTACCTGTAGCCCAGGAGCCTCACAGTACCTGTAGACCAGGAGCCTCACAGTACCTGTAGCCCAGGAGCCTCACAGTACCTATAGCCCAGGGGCCTCACAGTACCTGTAGCCCAGGAACCTCACAGTACCTGTAGCCCAGGAGTCTCATTGTACCTGTAGCTCAGGGTCCTCGCAGTACCTGTAGCCCAGGGTCCTCACAATACCTGTAGCCCAGGGGCCTCACCGTACCTGTAGCCCAGGGGCCTCACAGTACCTGTAGCCCAGGAACCTCACAGTACCTGTAGCCCAGGAGCCTCACAGTACCTGTAGCCCAGGAGCCTCACAGTACCTGTAGCCCAGGAGCCTCACAGTACCTGTAGCCCAGGAGCCTCACAGTACCTGTAGCCCAGGGGCCTCACAGTACCTGTAGCCTAGGAGCCTCACAGTACCTGTACCTCAGGGTCCTCACAGTACCTGTAGCCCAGAAGCCTCACATTACCTGTAGCCCAGGGGCCTCACACTACCTGTAGCCCAGGGGCCTCACACTACCTGTAGCCCTGGAGCCTCACACTACCTCTAGTTCAGGGTCCTCACCGTACCTGTAGCCTAGGGGCCTCACCGTACCTGTAGCCTAGGGGCCTCACCTTACCTGTAGCCCAGGGGCCTCACAGTACCTGAAGCCCAGGGGCTACAAAATCTTAATCCGGCTCCGCTAGCAACCTAAATCAAGCTAAACAGACTTAGTAACGTGGAGTAACTTAGAATATCCTTGCTAACTGTTCCCAAAAATACCTGTGGTTATTTTTTATTTGTTTTAACCATGTTATTGTGATTCGTATTTGTTTTAATTAACATCATAAACTAACGCATCAACCATCCTAAACTAACCTTGGAGTAAGTTGAAACATACACGTCTCTTTTTACCTGTGTTTCAATGTTATGTTAACATGGCGTTTTACTCTTGTTTTTCGTAGCGTGGGAAAGATACACCTCGCAGAACAAGTTTGTATCCAGAACATTTCGCTCTTGCGTAGAGATCTACATAGAGCGAAACAGACGTCATTACGTCAGTAAGATCCAAATATCGCTTCACAATCACAGAGGCAGTAAAAATATCACAAAAAGCAGCGTCTTCATGATCTGGTGTTGCAATTTGTGCCGTCATTGCAGGGATGGCTAATTTCCTCCTTATTATACTTGATAAGTTTTGATTTTTTTCCTCCATTATTAAACCTTGATGTAAGAGATTAAAAGCAGCTCAATATTGAGAGTATATCAACGTGGTTGTGTTCACTTGCTGTTTCGATTTAGATTTTTTCCAAAATTGCATTAAACAGCTTTTATAAATACTGCTGCTACTATTACAACTACTGCTGCTACTACTATTACTACTACTACTACTACTACTACTACTACTACTACTAAAAATAATAATAATAATATTATTATTATTATTACCGTTACTACTGGTACCAGTATTATTATTATTATTGTCATTGTTGTCTCGAAGAGCTTATTTCATAAGGGTTATTCAGCGCTTGAGGAATGGATATCAAGCCTTGATGCGAAGAAAATGAAGGTCAGCTCCGATTCCTTTGTCCCAAAGCTCTCCATAAGCATCAAGGCAACCATCCCCC
Source organism: Cherax quadricarinatus (assembly GCF_038502225.1). Taxonomy (NCBI): domain Eukaryota; kingdom Metazoa; phylum Arthropoda; class Malacostraca; order Decapoda; family Parastacidae; genus Cherax; species Cherax quadricarinatus. The sequence goes on from NC_091362.1 coordinate 18,825,234, forward strand.
TGTCCTTTGAATGAAGATTACATATGGTTAAACAAAAATCGTTTTAATTTAAACGTATTCTCATCTAGCCAATACATTGACCAGAAAACTTTAAACGACGTTTCGCCCAAGGGGAACTTATACTTTAATTAAGTTCCATTCTAGTGAAATGTTATAATAATGGCTGTCTCTGTTTTGTGTCATTACAGCCATAAACCTGACTCTAATGGGCCAATCACAGGCTTAAAAATATCTTTTGTTTGTAGTCCAGCAATGTTCTAAGTCTTTTTGATCTCTTGCAAATGTTTGACTTAGATTTGTTCTGTATCATAATTTACCATTATTATTGAAATTTGATATTAATTTCCTTTTCATGACTTTTAAAGGCCTACCTCTTATGGTTCCTGTAAGCTCGCTCCTCAGTTTCCAAAAAAAAAATAATTTTTTTTGTCAGTTTTTTAAACTTCGAGGTATCACGTTGCCTGTTGAGACAAAATTTTTGTGAATTACACGTGGAAGTTTGCCTCAGTGTTACACAACTATCATTAATGGTAAGCAATACTGAAAAAAAAAGATGAATGCAACACGTGAGGAACACCTGGGTATTGGTATTGAAGTCAAGTTTCGCTTGCTCTGTAAGCTTCTTCAGTCGAATGCACAGGTGAATTTATACTGGATACAGTGGTAGTTTTTAAGGTTTACTGCTCTATATTGATGGTAGGTGATCAGTCCCTTAGCGTTGATAGGTGTTCAAATCCTTAGCTTCGTACAGAGACATATTTGCGTTTGTATGTACTCATGTACTGACGTACTGATGCATGAGGCTTAACGTAAACATAAAAGCAAGCAAGTACGCATGCGTTTAGCTGACACTACTCCTACGTGCATGAACTCATGCAGGCATTAAAAAAAAGCTTAAAGTGCACATATGAGCTAGAAACCATGTAGATATGCGGGTAGTTGAGGACATACATGTAAATACATATCTATAAAAAAGAGCTGAAAGCACACACGCAAGCGGTCATGAACTGAAGGAGATTTGTACTCACACAAACCATTCTATGCATAATAATATTCGTAAATCAGTTACTGGGACTTCAGAAGTGGAGTTCATAGCAACTGAGGGCTCTTGATCCATGAAACTGGACTTCTTATTTACTTTTGGATCAAGAACTCTTCCCTAGTGTACAGACAACCACCTCCCCAGTAGAGGTTCTCCAAGGCAGTACCTCGCAATCCCTCGTAACTGTCACTGTTTTTTTTCCCTCCCGGTGTCGCACCTGACAATCACCTGGCGTTTTAAATTAACTGACAGTTGTATCGAGCCCGAGGGCTCCTGCAGGCTTGTGCTCACACGCACCTGATGACTGACACTTAAAACACACGTATTAGACATGAGATATTAGTTACTCTTATGATGATTATATATATATATATATATATATATATATATATATATATATATATATATATATATATATATATATATATATATATATATTTTATTATCACACTGGGCGATTCCCACCAAGGCAGGGTGGCCAGAAAAAGAAAAACTTTCACCATCATTCACTCCATCACTGTCTTGCCATATATATATATGTCGTGCCGAATATGTAAAACTGGTCAGTTAGCAAGAACACGTTTAAAATTAAGTCCTTTCTAAAATTTTCTCTTATACATTTAAAGATATACTTTTTTCATTAATGTTAATGTAAAAATTTATAATTTTGCACCAAAAAAATCTTAGAAAACTTACCTAACCTTATTATAAAAAGAACAATTTATTTTAGCCTAACCCAACTAAATATATTTTAGATACGTTTACAATAATTAATGCTAAACAAGCACAGTGAAATATATTTTTTTCGTTAGGTTCAGAATGATTTTGGCGAAATTATTGCATACACAAATTTTCACTTGTCTCATATGGCAAGATGAGCGTTGCTATTTAAGCCAAAATCGCAAGTTCTGCCTATTCGGCACGACATTATATATATATATATATATATATATATATATATATATATATATATATATATATATATATATATATATATATATATGTCGTGCCGAATAGGCAGAACTTGCGATTTTGGCTTAAATAGCAACGCTCATCTTGCCATATGAGACAAGTGAAAATTTGTGTATGCAATAATTTCGCCAAAATCATTCTGAACCTAACGAAAAAAATATATTTCACTGTGCTTGTTTAGCATTAATTATTGTAAACGTATCTAAAATATATTTAGTTGGGTTAGGCTAAAATAAATTGTTCTTTTTATAATAAGGTTAGGTAAGTTTTCTAAGATTTTTTTGGTGCAAAATAATAAATTTTTACATTAACATTAATGAAAAAAGTATATCTTTAAATGTATAGGGTAGTAGGGACTCGCAGGTGGCGGGAAACTTAAATATGATTTGGCGGCTGGGAATTTGGTGGCTGGGAATTTGGCGGTTGGGAATTCTCGAATGTGTGAAGCCCGCGAAAGCTGAAAACGTGAATGTTGAGGGAGACCTGTATACACCTACCATCCGACTTATGACCTGCTCGACTTACGACCGTGTTTTTTATGCCAAATTTCTGGGAAATAAACAACTATTTGTGTTGTACACAGTGTTTATCCTAAACCTTACAGCATAAAATACAGTACTAACAGCATGAAAAGTAAAGTAAAACATGAAATACCAAAATAAAACAATAAAATAAAGTCATTACATAAATGTTTTGTTGATATTCAGTAGTAAAGTTCGACTTACGACCATTTCGACTTACGACCGGTTTATCGGAACCGAACTCGGTCGTAAGTCGGATGGTAGGTGTACATAGCATTTGTAGGTCTCATAAATGTTTTGGATTCACAGGAGTATAAATCTGTAGAAGAACGAAGGCGGGGTAGGGGTCGTCCTCAAAAAGGTTGGAGGGAGGGGATAAAGGAGGTTTTGTGGGTGAGGGGCTTGGACTTCCAGCAAGCGTGCGTGAGCGTGTTAGATAGGAGTGAATGAAGACAAATGGTATTTGAGAGCTGACGAGCTGTTGGAGTGTGAGCAGGGTAATATTTAGTGAAGGGATTCAGGGAAACCGGTTATTTTTATATAGCTGGACTTGAGTCCTGGTAATGGGAAGTACAGTGTCTGCACTTTAAAGGAGGGGTTTGAGATATTGGCAGTTTGGAGGGATATGTTGTGTATCGTTATACATTTATGCTTCTAAACTGTTGTATTCTGAGCACCTCTGCAAAAACAGTGATTATGTGTGAGTGAGGTGAAAGTGTTGATTGAAGATGAAAGTACGTATTTTCTTATTGGGAATTTTCTTTCTTTTTGGGTCACCCTGCCTCGGTGGGAGACGGCCGACTTGTTAAAAAAAAAATATATAGATATATATATGTGTGTGTGTGTGTGTGTGTGTGTGTGTGCAATAAGATCACAGTGAACAGGTGATTTCAGAATATGCAAAACAACCACTGTGAAAGAATAGAGAAATCCAAGCGCTTTCGTGACTACTCACATTATCAAGGAACAATATATATATATATATATATATATATATATATATATATATATATATATATATATATATATATATATATATATATTGTGTGTACTCACCTAGTTGTACTCACCTAGTTGAGGTTGCGGGGGTCGAGTCCGAGCTCCTGGCCCCGCCTCTTCACTGATCGCTACTAGGTCACTCTCCCTGAGCCGTGAGCTTTATCATACCTCTGCTTAAAGCTATGTATGGATCCTGCCTCCACTACATCGCTTCCCAAACTATTCCACTTACTGACTACTCTGTGGCTGAAGAAATACTTCCTAACATCCCTGTGATTCATCTGTGTCTTCAGCTTCCAACTGTGTCCCCTTGTTACTGTGTCCAATCTCTGGAACATCCTGTCTTTGTCCACCTTGTCAATTCCTCTCAGTATTTTGTATGTCGTTATCATGTCCCCCCTATCTCTCCTGTCCTCCAGTGTCGTCAGGTTGATTTCCCTTAACCTCTCCTCGTAGGACATACCTCTTAGCTCTGGGACTAGTCTTGTTGCAAACCTTTGCACTTTCTCTAGTTTCTTCACGTGCTTGGCTAGGTGTGGGTTCCAAACTGGTGCCGCATACTCCAATATGGGCCTAACATACACGGTGTACAGGGTCCTGAATGATTCCTTATTAAGATGTCGGAATGCTGTTCTGAGGTTTGCTAGGCGCCCATATGCTGCAGCAGTTATTTGGTTGATGTGCGCTTCAGGAGATGTGCCTGGTGTTATACTCACTGTGTGTGTGTGTGTGTGTGTTCTCACCTAGTTGTACTCAGTTGTGGTTGCAGGGCTTGAGTCACAGCTCTTGTCCCCGCCTCTTCACTGGTCGCTAGTAGTGTGGTGGGGGGCGGTATGCGTGTGTGTGTGTGGGCGTGGTGGTGACACTACCGCCCGTGTAGGCGCCCGTATAGGCGCCCGTGTAGGGAGTGTGCTTGGCGTGCTGCGTGAACGCATAAACCTCTCACCAGGTAATTATTTCCGTGTGGAGCCGCGGAGCATGTTATTATTAGTTATGTCTGCACGACTCTCACCCACGAGAACATCACCATTGTTACCCGGCTAAAATTAAATTACCACAGAATAAGTGTTATCCGATACTAAAATTATCTACTCCGCTCTCTATTTAAAGAATTAATTTTTTGTGTATAAGTGTTTTTGGAAAAAGTGCTTACTTGCTGTTAAATTTAAGGTACTTCATTAATTATGAGTGATGGCATTATTTAAATGTAATAATCTTTAAAAATATAAAATAGACCTTCAGCTCTTTGGGAGGAATAAGAATGTTGAAATATATATATATATATATATATATATATATATATATATATATATATATATATATATATATATATATATATATATATAAATATATATATATAAATATATATATATATATATATATATGTCGTGCCGAATAGGCAGAACTTGCGATCTTGGCTTAAATAGCAACGTTCATCTTGCCATATAAGACAAGTGAAAATATGTGTATGCAATAATTTCGCCAAAATTATTCTGAACCTAACGAAAAAAAATATATTTCACTGTGTTTGTTTAGTATTAAATTACTGTAAACAAATCTAAAATATATTTAGTTGGGTTAGGCGAAAATAAGTTGTTCTTGTTATAATAAGGTTAGGTAAGTTTTCTAAGATTCTTTAGGTGCAAAATTAAAAATTTTTACATCAACATTAATGAAAAAAATATATCTTTAAACGTATAAGAGAAAATTTCAGAAAGGACTTAATTTTAAATGAGTTCTTGCTAATTGACCAGTTTTACGTATTCGGCACGACATATATATGTGTGTATATATATATATATATATATATATATATATATATATATATATATATATATATATATATATATATATATATATATTATATATTCTTAGAGAAGAGAATAAACGTACTTCATGGAAAACTCGAGGTTCTCCCCGAAGCTGTTTGAATATATTCTGTGTGAACTTTATTTAAAGATAGAATACACTAACCAAAAAAAATATCAAACATGAATACACTGGTACATTATATCAAAGATTATAAATCTCCTCCAGCTCCTCCGAAGCCGGACGCGAGCCAAGTATGCAGCAAGCATTTCCCCTCTGGATAACCACACTGAGGCGCTGGAACATGAAAGTGGCCGCCCTCGGGTCCCTGGTGGTGTCGATTAGTCTGGAACCCAGTTCTTTAAGGAAGCGTGTGGCGTTTTTTTCCCCATGATCCCAAGGTCTCTGATCCCACAGGTACAAATTGATACCGTTGGCTTATATCTCTGTACTTGCCAATCTTGTATTCCTCCCTGTGATCAGCAGCTCCTCCCTGTCGCCCGACACTGTGATGGATGTAGGTGTCAGCCAGCATCGACACGCAGATATAGTCCCATGCCAAGAGCTTGCCATTCTTCCAAAGATAGATGTTGATCCCATCAGGGCAGTTTGCTGGGTTGTGAGTCTTGTTGGCTGCTAGTGATCGGTGCTCTCTCTCTCGGATGGGCATCCAGCTGTAGCTGAATGCCTAGCTCTTCTTGCCGAATAAAGCAAGCGAAAATTAGTGTATGCGGTAATTTCGCAAAAATCATTCTGAACCTAACGAAAAAATATATATTTTATTGTGCTTGCTTAAAATTATTGTAAACTTATCTTAAATATATTTAGTTCGATTAGGCTAAATTAAATTGCGCTTCTTATAATGTTAGGTAAGTTTTCTAAGGTTCTTTTGGTACGAAAGTATTAATATTTACATTACCGTAAATGAAAAATATATCTTTAAACGTATAAGAGAAATTTTTAGAGAGAATTTAATATTAAATGAGTTCTTGTTAATTGACCAGTTTTACCTATTCGGCACGACTGAAAGAGGGCTAACTTAAGGGAAACCCTTGCTAGAGTCTACCCCCCTTACTGGGGAAGACTAGTACAGAAAAATCTACGCTTCTGTCCATTAATGTGTTTAAAATACCGTAAGGTACTCGTGCTTCTAGCATTAGAAATCTTAAACAATATCAGCTAGGAATGAATTAATAAGGTCTTGGTTTCTAATGTGTCACTAGTACGTTGATTAACACTGCCACAGTAGTATATTGATTAGGAATATACCGATGCTACCTTCGCTAACAATGGTCCAATAGTTCGTGGATTAGAGCTGCATTTACCATGTTGATAATATTTTTAAAGCCATTGCAATGACGTGGATTCACATTATAACAGTTTCACCTTCAGTGGAAATCAGTGGCAGAATGGCCACACGCACAATGGTCACACACACACCACAGCCTAAAACGTTATAGTCACAAGCATCAGGGTCACAATTATAGGAGCCATAATTATGAGAGCCACAATAAACGTGACCTAAATAAATCAGTTACAAATATAAGGGCCACAAACACCATAATAATGAAGATTAGTACCTGAGTCATCATTGTTACAATGAAGCCAACAACCAGAGCTAAACGTATGGCCACAATCATGGCAAAAATCAGAGCCACAAGCTGAAGAGAGAGAGAGAGAGAGAGATAAAACAATAAGGGCTGGGGCTGGTGGGAGCCGCTCGGAGGGAAGTTCTCACAGTGTCCGGTCAGGGTCAATACAACACAACATTAGCACTCTAAACTTATTGATAAGATAGCCGGGATAGCGAGCTCAAAGCTCCTCCTCAGCCGTGTTCCTCGTCTCGGCTTCCGGCCAATACACCTCCTGTCACGTATTTTACGGCCGATACACGGCGATTGTAGCGTTACGGGCAAAATATCGAACCGTGTGTATTTTTACTCTTAGAGATTCCGAACGATTTACGGTTTTTTTTAATCGATAAAATTCAACATTTTTTACAAAATGTATCGGACTCAAAGTTGGACTCTGAAATGCACAATATAGTACATTCAGTTTTTGAAATATAAAAACAAAATACTTGCAACACATGAAGAAGGTTGTAGGTATGGAGTTCTAAATTTCAGTCTCAGGTTCGAATCCTTGAAAGGCTCTGTATTGTCGATGTGATTAACTTCTGTTTGATTTCAAGGGTTTTTCTATCATTTGCAGTCCGGCTCGAGGCTGTTTGTGCTAGCAGCCCGCAGGCACACATCACCTTCACAACCCGGCTGATCCAAAACTTGTAGCAGGATGCTGTAAACATACATGAAGCAGAGTTAGCCTTTTTGTTAAAACGACGTTTCGCTATAGAGTTCAACATCTATGTATTCGGTCTTGATAAAGTCCTGTTTAGAGCGAGACAGTTAGACTGATCATATTGGTTGGTTAATGGAGGTTAAAAGCTCACTGACTACACTAGGGTCATTAAGGCTCCACGTAACCTTGTCGCCACAATACAGAAATACTTAAGCCTCTAAAATTAGGATTAAATAAATTCTCAGTGTATATTCGTTGAGAGAC
>NC_091362.1:18838138-18908138 GCF_038502225.1 Cherax quadricarinatus
AGTTCTTGCTAATTGACCAGTTTTACATATTCAGCACGACATATGTATATATGCAAAACAACCAAAGGGAGAGACAAATGATAGCTTTAGGCCTTGCGTATTGTAATTAACACATCATCAGGAGCTTGCAATATTGCAGAAACAAGTAAGTGGTCCCAGCAGATTCGCTTAAAGGAACATTCTCAGTAAAAAGTAGAAGTACTAGTAGTAGTAATTATTATTATAATTATTATATTGTTAATAATTTTATGATTATTGTTAATAGTAGTAGTAGTAGTAGTAGTAACTATTATTATTATTGTTATCACAGTAGTAGTAGTTATTATTTTTTATTGCTACTGTTATTATAATTATTGTTACTATTAGAAGTATTAGTAACTATTATTATATTATTATTATTGCTGTTATTATTTTTATTATTATTATTAGTAGTAGTAGTAGTAGCAGCAGTAACAGTAGTAGTAGTAGTAACAGTAACACTAGTGGTAGTAACAGTAGTAGTAACAGTAGTAGTAACAGTAGTAGTAGTAGTAGCAATAACATTATTTTTATTATTAATATTGAAATATTCACTGGGAAGCCCTAGACCTGTAGCAGCCACACAGACCCTGGTGTAGCAGCCACACAGACCCTGGTGTAGCAGCCACACAGACCCTGGTGTAGCAGCCACACAGACCCTGGTGTAGCAGCCACACAGACCCTGGTGTAGCAGCCACACAGACCCTGGTGTAGCAGCCACACAGACCCTGGTGTAGCAGCCACACAGACACTGGTGTAGCAGCCACACAGACCCTGGTGTAGCAGCCACACAGACCCTGGTGTAGCAGCCACACAGACCCTGGTGTAGCAGCCACACAGACCCTGGTGTAGCAGCCACACAGACCCTGGTGTAGCAGCCACACAGACCCTGGTGTAGCAGCCACACTGACCCTGGTGTAGCAGCCACACAGACCCTGGTGTAGCAGCCACACAGATCCTGGTGTAGCAGCCACACAGACCCTGGTGTAGCAGCCACACAGACCCTGGTGTAGCAGCCACACAGACCCTGGTGTAGCAGCCACACAGACCCTGGTGTAGCAGCCACACTGACCCTGGTGTAGCAGCCACACAGTCCCTGGTGTAGCAGCCACACAGTCCCTGGTGTAGCAGCCACACAGACCCTGGTGTAGCAGCCACACAGACCCTGGTGTAGCAGCCACACAGACCCTGGTGTAGCAGCCACACAGTCCCTGGTGTAGCAGCCACACAGACCCTGGTGTAGCAGCCACACACACCCTGGTGTAGCAGCCACACAGACCCTGGTGTAGCAGCCACACAGACCCTGGTGTAGCAGCCACACAGACCCTGGTGTAGCAGCCACACAGACCCTGGTGTAGCAGCCACACTGACCCTGGTGTAGCAGCCACACTGACCCTGGTGTAGCAGCCACACAGTCCCTGGTGTAGCAGCCACACAGTCCCTGGTGTAGCAGCCACACAGACCCTGGTGTAGCAGCCACACAGACCCTGGTGTAGCAGCCACACAGACCCTGGTGTAGCAGCCACACAGACCCTGGTGTAGCAGCCACACAGTCCCTGGTGTAGCAGCCACACAGACCCTGGTGTAGCAGGCACACAGACCCTGGTGTAGCAGCCACACAGACCCTGGTGTAGCAGCCACACAGACCCTGGTGTAGCAGCCACACAGACCCTGGTGTAGCAGCCACACAGACCCTGGTGTAGCAGCCACACTGACCCTGGTGTAGCAGCCACACAGACCCTGGTGTAGCAGCCACACAGACCCTGGTGTAGCAGCCACACAGACCCTGGTGTAGCAGCCACACAGACCCTGGTGTAGCAGCCACACAGACCCTGGTGTAGCAGCCACACAGACCCTGGTGTAGCAGCCACACAGACCCTGGTGTAGCAGCCACACAGACCCTGGTGTAGCAGCCACACAGACCCTGGTGTAGCAGCCACACAGACCCTGGTGTAGCAGCCACACTGACCCTGGTGTAGCAGCCACACAGACCCTGGTGTAGCAGCCACACAGACCCTGGTGTAGCAGCCACACAGACCCTGGTGTAGCAGCCACACTGACCCTGGTGTAGCAGCCACACAGACCCTGGTGTAGCAGCCACACAGACCCTGGTGTAGCAGCCACACAGACCCTGGTGTAGCAGCCACACAGACACTGGTGTAGCAGCCACACAGACACTGGTGTAGCAGCCACACAGACACTGGTGTAGCAGCCACACAGACACTGGTGTAGCAGCCACACAGACACTGGTGTAGCAGCCACACAGACACTGGTGTAGCAGCCACACAGACACTGGTGTAGCAGCCACACAGACACTGGTGTAGCAGCCACACAGACACTGGTGTAGCAGCCACACAGACACTGGTGTAGCAGCCACACAGACACTGGTGTAGCAGCCACACAGACCCTGGTGTAGCAGCCACACAGACCCTGGTGTAGCAGCCACACAGTCCCTGGTGTAGCAGCCACACAGACCCTGGTGTAGCAGCCACACAGTCCCTGGTGTAGCAGCCACACAGTCCCTGGTGTAGCAGCCACACAGTCCCTGGTGTAGCAGCCACACAGACCCTGGTGTAGCAGCCACACAGTCCCTGGTGTAGCAGCCACACAGACCCTGGTGTAGCAGCCACACAGACCCTGGTGAAGCAGCCACACAGTCCCTGGTGTAGCAGCCACACAGACCCTGGTGTAGCAGCCACACAGACCCTGGTGTAGCAGCCACACAGACCCTGGTGTAGCAGCCACACAGACACTGGTGTAGCAGCCACACAGACCCTGGTGTAGCAGCCACACAGACCCTGGTGTAGCAGCCACACAGTCCCTGGTGTAGCAGCCACACAGACCCTGGTGTAGCAGCCACACAGACCCTGGTGTAGCAGCCACACAGACCCTGGTGTAGCAGCCACACAGACCCTGGTGTAGCAGCCACACAGACCCTGGTGTAGCAGCCACACAGACCCTGGTGAAGAGGAGGTAAACAGTCACCAACCAAGAAAGGTAACTCGACTAATCCCAAGACTCAGTTCCTTCCTCTGTCTCAAGACATTACGAGATCCTCTTTGCCTAAGTGCAAAAAAAATTAAATCTTATAATTTCAATTGAGTCACGCATCTATTAATGAATTTTAAAACCCGTATTTTTTCAATTGCATTTGGGTACATCCGCCTTTTTTTTATATCCCATGTGACGGGCGCATTTTTTTTCCATGCTAAATAAGGAGCCACACAGCGTGGGCACTAACAGATTTAAAATTTATTAGTAAGTGCTTAATGTACAAAAAGGCAATAAAAGTTTCTTAATTGTGCAACTCCGGCCAAAGAGGTTAATTAACCATTATGGATGTTCGTATTTGGTTGCTACATTTGAGCTTCTTAACACTGGTACGTCCATTTTCTTTAAAATACAGCAGCATGGTGTGAGTAATGTATATGACCTACAATGCGTTACATATTACCTTTAATGCGCTACATGTTATCTATAATGACTTACATATTTCCTATAATGTGCTATGCATAACCTACGCTACTGTGTAAAGAATATATAATAGATATAATACTCTACATGTTTCCTATAATATCTTACACATTACCTGTTATACCCCCCAAAAAATGCCTACTTGCTGTCTATAATTCCCTGCGGCACATTATTTATAATAACCTAGCCTACACATTGTCTATAATACCTGACACTGCTGATACAATCTCATATACTATCTTGTTAAACTGTTTTTGATATTGCTTCAATTTCCAACATATTATCCAAAATACCATGCATGAATGTATATATGTATATATATATATATATATATATATATATATATATATATATATATATATATATATATATATATATATATATGTCGTGCCGAATATGTAAAACTGGTCAATTAGCAAGAACTCATTTAAAATTAAGTCCTTTCAAAAATTTTCTCATATACGATTAAAGATATATTTTTTTCATTAATGTTGATGTAAAAATTTATAATTTTGCACCAAAAGAATCTTAGAAAACTTACCTAACCTTATTATAACAAGCGCAATTTATTTTAGCCTAACCCAACTAAATATATTTTAGACTTGTTTACAATAATTTAATACTAAACAAACACAGTGAAATATATTTTTTTAGTTAGGTTCAGAATGATTTTGGCGAAATTATTGCATACAAAAATTTTCACTTGTCCTATATGGCAAGATGAGCGTTGCTATTTAAGCCAAGATAGCAAGTTCTGCCTATTCGGCACGACATATATATATATATATATATATATATATATATATATATATATATATATATATATATATATATATATATATATATAGATATATATATATGAGAGAGAGAGAGAATTTTTTAAAAAAATTAGATTCCCACGGGTACTACCCACTCTTCAGTGTTGTATTTTCTCTCCAGTGACCTCAAGTCATGAGGAAGACTCTGCTGAATACGTGACCAAACCTCCACACAGTTTTTTGCTAAGCTACGTTTGAGGCTAACAATATAATAATTTGGGAAAGGAACAAGCAGTTGAATCTCGCGCTGACCACAGGTAGTGATTTAGTGCTATCGTGTAATGGGTTTCCTGCGACGACATGGCCCGATCATGCGCGATTTTGTTGCGATAATATCATTAATATTGCGATTTGTTGTCGACCTTCTTTATTGCTGTATCTGGAGCACAGAGAGAGAGAAGTAAAGAAAGAGGAAAGGAAGGAAGAGTGTTTTGGAAGGTAGGGAAGAAGTAGTGGAAAAGGAGACATTGGAGGAGAAAAGGGAGAATGTAAGAGGTGGAGGAAGAGAAGACGAAGAAGAGGGAGACGAGAAAAGATTATGAAGACGTGGAGGCAGAGGAGCCCAAGTGGAGGGAGGAAGTGAGAACTAGACTTTAAGTCAGTGAGGACTATTTCACCAATCCTCCAGATAATGGCTGCCTCATCATGCACGTTCTTCTTTTAAGCAGGAGTGACAGAAGATGAAACGCATCACATCAACGGTTCATGTAAACAAATGAAGAATACACTGGTTACAGTGGATTCCTTGGAACAACGTTTTCTCCACAAGATGAGCTTCTTGAAGAATATAGCAGACGTGAATGATGCCTTTAGTAGTGCAGAGGTCAGGTTCAAGAGAAAGATGCGTCAAGGCATCTGCGTAAGCCTTTATTAAAACAACATTTTTATCTAGGGGCTATTTAGATAATAAACTTGATTAAGTTCCCCCTTGGGCGAAACATTTTGTGTCGGCTCGTTGCATCGTCCACCTACTCGTCCAGGATCATCGAAGTATCTAAAGTGGGTTAGGAGGAAGCTGTGTTACACAAAATTACTTAAGGATGGTGGAGCATTGAAGGAGGTTTGCTGATTCATTCTAGGCCCCATGATCCTTCCTTACAAGAGGACAGCTGTGAATCATCTTCTTCACCTCCTTTAGAAGCAGCATCTCTCTCTCTCTCTCTCTCTCTCTCTCTCTCTCTCTCTCCTAGCTTCCTCCGACTCCGCCTTTACCAGGTGGTACAGTTGCTCTTCTACTGCCTCAGCTTACAAAAAAACAGCTGTCCGGGAGTAGGTTCTCCACTGGTGACGTAGGTGGGAGTCAAGGATGCTTTTGTGGGTGCAAGGAACATTAACACAGGTCAGAGGGTCTAGTGGCAAAACATCGATTTACTTATGTTCTTTTTTTTCGCTGCGTTTCAGGGAGAGCCGTCATCAGGAAATGGACGAGATTCTTGAAGTCAAGGGCTGCTCTGCTTGCTGGTCCAGCGTAGCATCCGGGAGGCCACTCAGATAGGGTTCACACCCATCTTCGGCTCTGTCTATCTGTCTCTGTCTGTCTGTCTCTCTCTCTCTCTCTCTCTCTCTCTCTCTCTCTCTCTCTCTCTCTCTCTCTCTATCTATCTATCTATCTATCTATCTATCTATCTATCTCTTTCTCTCCCGTCTCCTCCTCCTCCTCCTTTTTCTTCTTATTCTAGCCCCTACTTTTCAAGTTTGAAGTTTGTCTCTTTATCATTTTATTCACGAAACGTTTTTGCTTGCTGGGCAGTCTTCTTCAGTTGAATACAGAAGTGACATAAATACACGAGACAACAGAAGCAATGGAGAGGTAAACATTAGGTGATCAGTCCCTTAGTCTTGATGAGTGTTCATCTCCATATCTGAAACATAACAGTGACGTCTATTATACCGGAGCCAGAAGCGAGGTGCGAAAGTTGAAGATGGCTTCACTTATTCGACCATAAAAGCCTGCTGAGCAGGCGGAACGTTTCGAAAATAAAGATAGCTTTATTTTACACATGTTTCTTAGTCATCTAGTTTTCGGTATTGTATACCATTAGTTCTAATTTCTTGGATCTGAAGTCCTTCACCCCACATTAAACCACTCCATTTTAAGGGGTATCTGGCTTACACCATCACCGGATAGTAAACCTACTTAAGACATTTATATCACACGACGTGGTTTAAAAGGACACATGAGCCAACACGAGGACATATTCTTTAGAATACGTTTCGTTCGGTTCCGGGACCGAAAGTGATCAAATTAGAAAGAAGTGATAAAGGCTCCCAGGGCCGAAAGTGATCAAGTTAGAAGTGATGAAGGTCCAAGGACCGAAACGTTTTCTGATAAATATATTTTTCAGTGTTCACGTGTCTTTCTAAAAAAAAATGTTGGTATCAGTTAGCAAGTTTTATACCATCACCAGACGTAGAAAACAAATGTTTCTCTAAACTGCATAGACAGAACATTTCTCTCATTCTATAACTTGTGGGAAAAGGTACTTTTTTTTCCCCTCCCCTGAAGATTGGTTGAGTTTGAGGCAGACTGGCGCCACTCCTCACGAAGCTGTAATCTGGGCTGACCTTCTCTTCAGCTCCTAGATATATATAGCTTGGATCAAGGCTTGAGGGACTGACCACCACCTATCGTGGCTCTGGGGACTGACTACCCACCGCAAAATTACTTCTACTGTCTCCCGTTTTTAGTTGCCTGTATCCGACTGAAGTAGCTTGTTGTGCAGGCGAAACTTTTCACAAATAAGAACATAAGAACATAAGAAAGGAGGAACACTGCAGCAGGCCTGTTGGCCCATACTAGGCAGGTCCTTTACAAGATACCAAAGCGTTGTACAGTTGCCTTGTTACCTAAATAACGTAATGGTGATAATATTTAGTTAGAGATACGTTGAAGATCAAGATTTTATAGGGACAACTTGTTAAGAAATCAGTAAAAGTTTGACTAGCTTTAGAAAGCTTGTTAGATAAGTATATAAGTGAGAAGGACCTACCTAGCGTGGACCAGTTAACCTTCTGCAGTGCTCCTTTATTTTTATGTCATATATTGTTTACCATCATGATAAGTAAGACATATGCAACAGTTATGTATTTTTATTACGAAACGTTTCACCTACGCAGTAGGCTTATTCAGTCGAATACAGAGGAGTCAGCAGAAACAGTAGAGATGTAAAGACGATGTAACCAGTTCATTACCCTGGAAGATGTAGTTTTGAGGTGGTCAGTCCCTAATAGCGTTTACCATGCCGATGAGTAGATGAATGAGACGCAACCACTGCAGGTGTAATCTGATTCATTACACCTGCTAGTCATTTCTCAATTGTCTCTGTACTGCTGTCACTTCCCTCCACTTGGCATTTCTCTCCACCTGTCACTCATCTCTCGTACCGTCACTTCTCTTCATCTGTCACACATCTCTCACCATCTATTTTCACTCGTCTTTCTCACCTGTCTTGACTCCTGCGTTCTTAATTGTTTGCTCACCTCCGTCTACCTTATCTCTCATATTTATCTCGCTTCAGTGTTTTACGCGCCGCCGGTAACGAGGCGCTGATACACAATTACACATAATGGCTGGGAAACGACTCGAGGTGTAATGCGTCTTCTCTACATGATGCTCAGACCACTTGAAGAAGACAGGTGAGGCAGGAAGTCACCGACCGAAGACCTTGTCATGCTTGAAGATGACTGACTTCTTATGTAGTATATATATATATATATATATATATATATATATATATATATATATATATATATATATATATATATATATATATATATATATATATATATGTGTGTGTGTGTGTGTGTGTATGTATAAACACGTCAGCCGTTTCCCACCAAGGTAGAGTGGCCCGAAAAAGAAAAACTTTCACCTTTATTCACACCATCACTGTCTTTCCAGAGGCGCACCAACACTACAGTTATAAAACTATAACATAACACCCGTCCTTCAGAGTGCAGGCACTGCACTTCCCATCTCCAGGACTCAAGTCCGGCCTACCGGTTTCCCTGAATCTCTTCATAAATGTTACTTTGCTCACACTCCAACAGCACGTCAAGTCCTAAAACCCATTTGTCTACATACGCTCCTATCTAACACGCTCACGCATGCTTGCTGGAAGTCCAAGCCTCTCGCACACAAACCACCTCTACCTCCAACCTTTCCTAGGCTGACCGTGCCGGGGGGGCGTTGACCCTCAAAGCTCTCTCCAAGAATACTCCGGGAATAGGGTGAAAAATTGTGTATATACACCTAGAGGAGTTAATCTCTGCTTAAGGGATTAAAATATTATGGACTGGTTATTTTTAGGCAAAAGGCAACCTTAGTGGCCGTGGTGTAGTTGATAGAATTCAAACCTAACGCTACAACTCAAACGTAGGTGGAATTTGATTCCCTTTCTATCGAGTCAGATTTAGGCGGCAGCAAAAAAAGTAATTTCAAGAAATTTACTGAATTTTTCACGTAATTTGGCCTCATTCAAGATGATTACTTGTCGATTTAAGGCAAATTTGCCTTTTCAACGTGCTTCGAAATCATCGCCATTTATGGAAGCTGATTTTGTACAGGAAATTAGTTTATTTTTGAAGTTGGTGAGTCTCTGCCTGCAAGAGGGTGCTGCCTTGCAGGGGACTAGATCTACCTAGTTCACTAGTATACCAGGGCACCAGATTTACCTAGTTCACTAGTATACCAGGGCACCAGATTTACCTAGTTCACTAGTATACCAGGGCACCAATTTACCTAGTTCACTAGTATACTAGGGCCCCAGATTTACATAGTTCACTAGTATACCAGGGCCCCAGATTTACCTAGCTCACTAGTATACCAAGGCCCCAGATTTACCTAGCTCACTAGTATACCAAGGCCCCAGATTTACCTAGTTCACTAGTATAGCTGAATTTACTAAAAGTGTAAGTGTTCAAAAATAGCAAGATTCCAAGTTATTAAAAAGTTAATAATAATAACAATAATAATAATAAAAAATATAAAAATAATATTATTATTATTATTTTAGTAGTAGTAGTAGTATTAGTATTTTATTATTATAAAACGTATATTGCTTCTTATTGACCTCTGAATGCTGTTCAGTTCTGTTTTTGCTCGCTCGTGACAACACGCCTTTACCGACTAGCCTACCAGTATCGTCTCGACTCGCTAAATATCTGAAAATAACCTCCACACTGTGAAACAAATTCAGCGAGAGGAACTCTGGGGCATGGGATGACAAAGTAAGAAAAAGATATGTAAATTATACTCCTGGTTCAGTAGGTATGACACAGAGGGAGGCAGGAGGGAGAGACTGATCAAGTCTCCAACAACGTTATCGTGAATGGATCTGTGCACGTTCAATTAAACCCTAACCTTTGCGCTGATAGATTAACTCATTCACTGATTACAACCGAGATTAATTATGGCATTAAAGCCTTAGTAGATAGGATCCTATCAGATTAAATAAGGGGGGGAGGGGAGTAAACATATCGTGAAATGAATACTCGATACCGGGGGGGAGAGGGGAAGTTACACAGGTATGTTGATTAAATTAGGTGATAGGATATTTTGATAAGTAATGGACATGCTAGGGAGCACGAGACTTGAGTGTAAGAGACAGAGAAAGTAGTGCTGGCAGCTAGGACGTATTGACAGTGCGGTAAAAAAAAAAAAAAAGGGTGACCTTGTGCCTGGCTTCTAGGCTGACCCGGGTTGAGATACACTTGGGAGCGCAGCAGCATGCTAGTGCGCACAAACTTAAATTAAAGGAGTGGAGGGGTAAGCCAGTGGGAAGGCCTCGGCCAGATGGCCATAAGCTCCAGCTGCGGGCCCTCATATGATTAACCCCCCCCCCCCCCGTCATTAAACCCTTGTCCTGTTTCTTGACAAACCTTACCTAACCTAACCTTGACGCGGGGGTGGAGGGACGTCAGCGATCACAACCCGAGGGAAAAATGTGGAACGTGTCTACCTATGTTTTGTGCCCCGAAATATGAAAGGTGAATATAGGTATAAAATAAATATGGGGTAAGATCAGAAATGCATACGAAAAACCGGCAGTTAGAGGAACGTTTCGGTCCATTCAGGAACATTGTCAAACCACACAGCGAACACACACACACACACACACACACACACACACACACACACACACACACACACACACACACACACACACACACACCATTCATCTCCGCTTCCCACAACCCCGAGATGACCCGATGACATTAGTATCAAGAAAAAAGTTGAACCTCTTGTAGCGAGGCACCAGCGTTCAGCGGCGCTCCCATAAACCAGCTATTTTTAGTAGAACCTGCAAAAACCGATGAGGTTCACATCCGGTCCTGACGCACGACCGAACCTCCGGTTTAAAACGCATTCTATATCCACAGACTTCCATTTCATGTCCACAAACTTTTATTTCGTGTCCATAAACTTGCATGACAAGGTCACAGACTCACATTCCAAGGTCACACTCACATTCCAAGATCATAGACTCACATTTCAAGTTCACACTCACATTCTAATTACATAGACTTATTCCAAGGTCATAGACTCATTCTAAGGTCACAGACTTACATTCCAAGTTCACAGACTCACATTTTAAGATCAGAGACTCACATTCCAAGGTTATAGACTCATTCCAAGGTCACACTCACATTCCAAGGTCACACTCACATTCCAAGGTCACACTCACATTCTAAGGTCATAGACTCATTCCAAGGTCCCACCCTCCCGTTCCAAGGTAATAGATTCACATTATAAGGTCACAGACTCACATTCCAAGGTCACAGGCTCACATTCCAAGGTCATAGACTCATTCTAAGGGCTCTGGTGGCCTGGCGGCTAACCCTCTCGCTTCACACGGCGAGGGCCTGGGTGCGATTCCCAGCCAGAGAAGAAACGTTGGACGTGTTTCTTTCCACCTGTTGTCTATGTTCCCCATCAGTAAAATGGGTACCTGGGTGTTAGTCGACTGGTGTGGGTCGCATCCTGGGACACTGACCTAATTTGCCCGAAATGCGGAGCATAACAAGGGAGTTTCTATATAGTAGTATGTCATTGTTGTCAACTAGGACTGTATACCTTGTACATGTACTTGTAGTAAATAAAGATATTATTATTATTATTATTATTATTATTATTATTATTAATATTATTATTCCAAGGTCATAGACCCACATTCCAAGGTCCCACCCTCCCATTCCAAGGTAATAGATTCACATTACAAGGTCACAGACATTTTCCAAGGTCATAGACTCACATTCCAAGGTCATAGACTCACATTACAAGGTCATACATTTACATTTCAAGGTCACAGTTATCTACGAGGAGGTCATTAAGTTTTTTCAGCTCCTTCCGTTAAAATAGAGAGGATGGGACCTTGGTAAAGATGAGGCTGTTGGTGCAAGGAATTTTAGCTACTTTCCCTTCCTTGGATCAAACCTGATTACCCCTAACCCCTTCCAACCCCCAGCCATTACATAACCGTTGTTGATGTACTATTATTATTATTATTATTATTATTATTATTATTATTATTATTATTATTATTAATTATTACAATAATAATTATTAAAATAATTATTTTTTTTATTGTATAGAAAGACTTGCTCTCGGTGTCATATTCGATTATTATTATTTTTTATGCATTTCCTGTTAAAAGCGATTAACTTTACTTAACTTGTGTTAACCTAATCTAAATTACCTAACATTTTTATGTGTGACAGAAGTCGGGTTGGCGCTTGAGGGTGTCAGGGCCAAGTTATAAGATGCTGACGGTTTCAGGGTGTCCGGAGATAAGCTGACATTCTAAGTGTTAGGAACTAAGCCATGACAAGGTGACACATTCAGGGTATCAGGGCCAACTGAGACTTGGGGTGCCAGGAGCTAAGCCTTGACAGGGTGACACCTCAATGAGATATTGCTTAAGAGTGAGAGAGAAACTCAAGAAAAGCCCTGGTCATGTGTAGACTCGACCTCCATACATTTCACGCACTAGTGAGCCGACGGCAGGTCTGAAACTATGGGCGAGAGGAAATTATGGGGATGGGAGGAGAATGGGAGAAGAGACAAGGTTGTGTGAGGGGCTGGGATGGGATGGGAATCATGGGTATGAGGATAGGAAGAGTATGCATGTTGCTGGAGATTGGAGTTTTTTTTTTTTTTTGAAGATGGTGTGGTTTCTGAGAGGCGGAGATGGATTCGTGACACACACACACACACACACACACACAACTAATAGATGATAAGACACATGAGTCACAGGGATGTTAGGAGGTATTTCTTCAGTCATAGAGTTGTCAGGAAGTGGAACAATCTGGAGAGTGATGTATTGGAGGCAGAATCCACAAATAGCTTAAAGAAGAGGTACTATAAAGCTCATGGAGCGGAGAGTGAGCTCAATAGCGACCAGCAAAGAGGCGGGGCTAGGAGCTAAGACTCGGCCCAGTCAACCACAAATAGGCGACTACACGATGGATCAAGATATATACAGACAGATAGGTTGGTATCTATAGGAAAAATATTTATAGTTCACAAGTTTTCGTCACAAACTGTATGGAAGGACGAAATCCATCTAGTGAAGAAGGAAGATAAAGGTTACCCTTCTTCCCCTTTTCTCCATCCCTCTCCTCCCCTCCATTCCCCCCTTCATAGTTTCCCCCTCCCCATCAGTCTCCCTCCCCTCACTCTCCAACGTCTCTCTGCCCTCCTAGCCTTTCCCCTTCAAGCGTAACAGCGCTCGTTAGTACAGGCATTTACAGCCACACTTTATTGCTGTCTTGCTCACACACCTGAAGTATTGCTCTTATCAAGATCATCCTTGATAAAAACCTTCAAGCGAAAATAATCAGCTGCTTGAGTGAGCATCTTATCAGGCACTTGTTTTTTGGTATAAAAAGTGTAATTTTTGATATATGTAACATATATATATATATATATATATATATATATATATATATATATATATATATATATATATATATATATATATATATATATATATATGTGTGTGTGTGTGTGTTTTGCCGAATAGGTAAAACTTGCTATTTTGGCTTAAATAGCAACGCTCTTCATGCCGAATAGGGCAAGCTAAAATTTGTGTATGAAATAATTTCGCAAAAATCATTCTGAACCTAACGGAAAAAATATGTTTCATTGTGCTTGTTTATTATTAAATTATTGTAAACTTATCTAAAATATATTTAGTTGGATTAGGCTAAATTAAATTGTACTTGTTATAATAAGGTTAGGTAAGTTTTCTGAGGTTCTTTTGGTACAAAATTATTAATTTTTACATTACCATAAATAAAAATTATATCTTTAAACGTATAAGAGAAATTTTTAGAAAGGACTTAATTTTAAATGAGTTCTTGCTAATTGACCAGTGGGTGGTTGTACGTGCAAATGACCGTGAACAATTATCTTACCCCGGGGGCCTCATAATACAAACAGTTCTCCTACCAACAGTGATATTCGTATAAATTTCAACGCTTCCTGGCTACTCCCAGCCACCGTGTTTCCAGACGTGTCGTCTGGTGTGGCCATGATCCTTCACCTAGCATGATCAGAAGCGAGCGTTAAACCTAAATTCATTATTTAGTGTCAGCCCCCGTGGTAAACCGCTTCTATTACACAAGACACCTCGATCTTACTTATTACTAATAAATCTGCATTAATGCTATAATAGGGTAAATATCGACCAGTTGATTATTCCGACAACACGAGAGGGGGCAGACACGCCCTCAGATCTCGCAGATAAGTTCCCGACGCTACCATCACTTTAGCAACCTCAGAAGTACAGATTATGGGGTTCCTGAGCCTTAATCGAGGTGTGAGGCTGATGTTGCTTGATAAATTAAGGTTTCGGATATAATTTTCAAGTCTAGCACGCCCGCTCAGAACTACAATTAGCGATTGAAGTTAACGAGTGCTGGTTGATCCATTGGAGGGCTTCTCTGAGTGGCGATATTAGTGAGGATACTGAACGATGGATCGGATTATTCACCGAGTCAATTATCAGTGTTGCGGGTGATAGCAATTAGTGCTAGTCTTGATCAATTTATACCACCTACTGCTTGCTGGGAGGAAGGGGGAAATTAACAACGCTCTAATTTGTTATATAATGAATTACCTGCTACAGAATCAAGCTGAGTTATGCTTAATTGGCACACATACATCTTGCTCTAGTGTGTGTGTGTGTGTGTGTGTGTGTGTGTGTGTGTGTGTGTGTGTGTGTGTGTGTGTGTGTGCGTGTGTGCGTGCGTGTGTGCACTCACCTAGTTGTACTCACCTAGTAGAGGTTGCAGGGGTCGAGTCCTAGCTCCTGGCCCCGCCTCTTCAGTGGCGTGTGTGTGTGTACTCACCTATTTGTGGCTGCAGGGGTCGATTCACAGCTCCTGGCCCCGCCTCTTCGCTGGTCGCTACTAGGGCCCCTCTCTCCCTGTTCTAAGAGCTTTATCGTACCTCTTCTTAAAGCTATGTATGGATCCTGCCTCCACTACATCACTCTTCAGATTGTTCCATTTCCTGACAACTGTGTGTGTGTGTGTGTGTACTCACCTAGTTGAGGTTGCAGGGGTCGAGTCCAAGCTCCTGGCCCCGCCTCTTCACTGGTCGCTACTAGGTCACTCTCCCTGAACCGTGGGCTTTATCATACCTCTGCTTAGTGTGTGTGTGTGTGTGCGCGTGCGGCGTGTGTGTGTGCGCGCGTGTGCGTGTGTATGTGTGTGTATGTGTGTGTGTGTGTATGTGTGTGTGTGTGTGTGCGTGCGGCGTGTGTGTGTGTGTGCGCGTGCGTGTGTATGTGTGTGTATGTGTGTGTGTGTGTGTGTGTGTGTGTGTGTGTGCGCGTGCGGCGTGTGTGTGTGTGTGCGCGTGTGCGTGCGTGTGTGTGTGTGTATGTGTGTGTATGTGTGTGTGTGTGTGTGTGCGTGCGGCGTGTGTGTGCAGGTGCTGAACTATTATCACCAGATACATGATGGCCGATTTCGTCTGTTCACATATTTCTTTTACATCGTTTGACGTCTATTATCTCGTCTAAATGCTGCTTTGTTCCTGATAAAGGTTAATATTTCCTTCAATACTGCATAATTGATACCACAGTTGAATACTCTAGCGAAAAGTATCGCTCGCAACCGGTTTTAGAGAGAGAGCAGTCATGGTTGAATATTAGCTGTAACAGTATGGAGTTTCATCTTTGTTACCATACGCTGATATTGGCTTCAAACACGAACACTAAGCCTCTTTTCCTTCTGTTTTTTATTTACACCTCAGTAAGGTGGTAGTAGGTAATTTGAACACCTTCTGGCATCTCTTTTACTTTGATTTGTGCATCTAGGATGCACTAATGCACATAGATTGAATTACACAAATAGGAATGCATATACGAACGTGGTTGTGCACACACGTCTGGGCTGAGTTACTGTTTTAGACTGAGCTACGAACCTGTTTGTTTCAATGCCTGTGATCTGCACTATAACTGTTAAGGCTGCGCTGCAGATCACCAGTGCATCACCAGCCAAGAATGCTTAGATGTCTTAAAAAGATACCAATGGCCTGTACTATGACCACTAAGGCTGCAGATCACCACTGCATCACCAACCAAGAATACTTAAATGTCTTAAAAAAACGATCACAACAAACCCAATGTATATATATATATACACACTGAGAGATATACACACCTTTTGGTGCACATGTCATGCTCCTCCATGTTCATCATGATCTTCATACAAGTTGCCGGAGTTACCGGGTTCCTTTCACGCCAAGAATGCTAAACAAACGTTAGTGGTGTACACTCTAGCTGAAATATTACGTCATATATCTACCATTCTTTCTCAGTTAAAGAAACAATCGACCTCTCGCGTCTTGGTATATTTAATTACAGGGATGAAGAGGCACAAGTTGTAGAATAAACCTTAATAGGAAATAAGTTTGTGTATAGAGCGACTTGATGACCTGATACTTTATCGGTAATACGATGTTATTTTCATCCATTTGAGGTGAAATTTTGTGTATTTTTCCCTTACTCAGCAGTTGTTAGTGTTTATTTGTTTATTGACTCACGAAATCGTAATGACACGATTGTTTATTTGTTTATTGTTTGTTAGTTTAGTGGATGGTGTACAAGCAGTTTTTTTCAGCATTCGGTGTGTTTATTGATTAATTTTTTATTGATATTTTTGTTATTAATATTTTTGGGTTACTAATTGTCTGGAATTTTTCAAGCTTGAAGCGTGTACTTAGCTGCTTTTGAAAGGGTCGGCTCATAGCTCCTGGCCCCGAGAACTGATATGTTGGTGTTCTTGTTCATGGAGAAGAATATTTATGCTGCTTAGCGTTTCTTATTGTTTCCCGATGTAATTTTTTCCCATGGAACAGGCCTGGAATTTTGTTTCTGGAATCATTTAAAATATTTCCAGAGAACATGTTGCTGTTGTTTCACGTGCTTACACAACTATTCTCAGATACCTGTTGTTGAAACGGCTGTATGCAGCCGTTTTGAATCTTAGTGATAAGTCAGCTGTAAGCAAAGTTAGCTAAATAAATATGTACTCGCAGTAGGCCCAGTCTTAACTATAATAAGTAATCTTGAAGCTGTGTATGGAGTTTGCCTCCACTTTCTCATCTAGCTAAATCCACTTATTCATCATCCAAGGACTGAAGTTTCTTAACTGTGTGTGTGTGTGTGTGTGTGTGTGTGTGTGTGTGTGTGTGTGTGTGTGTGTGTGTGTGTGTGTGTGTGTGTGTGTGTGTGTGTGTGTGTGTGTACTAACCTATTTGTGGTTGCAGAGGTCGATTCACAGCTTTTGGCTGTGTGTGTGTGTATGTGTTAATTAAGACTTGTTTGGAGAAGAGCGACCAGCTGTGGCTAAAATTGCATATTGTGCTTTTAAAAACCATTAAACCACAGTGGGTTTAAGAACTACAAATATAGTGACTGCCTATAATGAATATCCATAAGACATGTGTGTACAGAGGCGGTCAGTCTTCCCTGATACCAAATCCGTACCCCCCTCCTCCAAGTCATGACTCCCCAACCCCCCTCCCAATCTTTGTTGGGTTCTAGACCCCACCCAGTCTTCAGCGGATCCTAAACCCCATCCAATCTTCAGTGGTCCCCAGACCCCACCCAGTCTTCATTGTTCCCCAGACCCCACCCAATCTTCAGTAGACCTTAGACCCCACCCAATCTTCAGTGGACCCTAGACCCCACCCAAAACCTCACTCCATACCCCACTCCAGGCCCGGCCCGAGGCCCAGTCCTATACTGATGCTTGGTGTGAGTGGTTAACTGTTGGGGTACTAATGCTGGGTATTAGAGGTTAACTGCTGGGGTACTGATGCTGGGTATTAGAGGTTAACTGCTGGGGTACTGATGCTGGGTATTAATGGTTAACTGCTGGGTACTGATGCTGGGTATTAGTGGTTAGCTGCTGGGGTACTGTTGCTGGGTATTAGAGGTTAACTGCTGGGTATTAGTGGTTAACTGCTGGGTATTAGGGGTTAAGTGCTGGGGTACTGTTGCTGGGTATTAGAGATTAACTGCTGGGGTACTGTTGCTGGGTATTAGAGGTTAACTGCTGGGGTACTGATGCTGGGTATTAGTGGTTAACTGCTGGGTATTAGGGGTTAAGTGCTGGGGTACTGCTGCTGGGTATTAGAGATTAACTGCTGGGGTACTAGTGCTGGGTATTAATGGTTAACTGCTGGGGTACTAATGCTGGGTATTAGTGGTTAACTGCTGGGGTACTGATGCTGGGTATCAGTGAGTAACTGCTGGGGTACTAATGCAGGGTATTAGTGGTTAACTGCTGGGGTACTGATGCTGGGCATCAGTGACTAACTGCTGGGGTACTGGTACTGGGTATATGTAATTAAGTAACCACTGGGGTACTGCTGTTTTACTAGGGTTCTTGGTAGCCGAGAATATTTTCTTGAAATAGTGGCGATGGAAATATATTTAACTGTTCGTTTTGTTACCACAGTGTTTCGTCCACTTGTTGGAGTTCACTCATAAGTAATCCGATTATTTATTTAATTTTTTGTATGTAAACTGTAGACCGCAGCTTTGTAAACCATTTAGAGTGTTGCTGTGTACAACTATAGCATTTCTTTTTTTCACTATTAGAGGACTGTGGATTGAGCCTTCACTACTCCTGAAGCGACTGGGTTTAGTTTTCAACATTAGATTAGATTTTGCCACCGAAGTGGCTAGTTTATTGTGCGTCTAATATCCACCCTGTGGATGGTAGCGCACGAGCATGTGGATACACAAAAGGCCTAGGAACTAGGGCCCAAAAGGGTTAACAGGAATACATCTGGTATCAACATAAGAATGTTGATAAATAAAATTATTTACAGTCTGGACGTAAAGATGGTTTGTTGAACTGTGGCTGTGTATATTTTTTTTTAATTTTTGGATAATTGACCATGTGACAAGGTGGATAAAGTGGACACAGTAGGTGCGAGAAGGATAATCTGATGAACTGTCAGTTGATTAGAGTGAGCAATGCCTCCTCGTCATCATGCTGACAGCATCTTTGATTGCTGGTCTTAGTTTGGGCCTCGAGTCTAATCACCTGTCAACACTCGTAGAAATGCTTGTGATTGACGGCCCTCCTTGCAAGCCCCCTGTGATGGTGGTTTGTCATGGGGGGTGGTAGGCGCTCGCAGCATTTGTGATGCTTGCCTCTCAGGTGTGTGGTAGATACAACATGTGTGATGACTGGCAGGTGTGTGGTAGACACAGCACGGGTGATGACTATCAGGTGTGTGGTAGGCACTCACAGCACGTGTGAGGACTGTCAGGTGTGTATGGTAAGTACTCACAACACGTGTATGGTAGCAGTAAACAACACTGCCTCACATTTGATCTCAGTACTGAGAAAAACTCTCGTGTATAAGTGATTGGGATCCTACCTCTCATGAAAGAATGAGATACTACAAACTACTGAAATGTGCGTGTTAATATTTCTAGTTGAGATGGGATAAATATCCACCGTTTTTGTCGCAATAAAAAAATAATATTACGCTCATGAAAATAGTTTTTTTTTTGGGGGGGGGAGGGGGCACTTACCCTGAGGAACGTTGTAATACGTCTTGTCAGATCATGAGTGGACAGTTTTAAAGTCTAAAGGAGAATGCGCAGACGCACATGTTTAGTATCTCTGTATGGTAGGGTGACAACACCTGCAAAGTCAATCTTTATTTACTGACTACATACGCGTTATTTACTGACCATTGACTACATATGCGTTATTTACTGACCATTGACTACATATGCGTTATTTACTGACCATTGACTACATATGCGTTATTTACTGACCAGTGACTACATGGGCGTTATTGTGAGTTAGGAGCCACTGTGGCACTAGTGTACCGGTACACTACCTCGCCTGTGTAACGGGATTTTAATGAATATAATTAGCATAATGGTAATCGATAAAATACTAATTAAAACGGTGCAATAATTTTGGGAAGTACTGTGTGGGTGTGGATGGGAGTTGGCGTTGCTTCACTGTGTGGATGTGGATGGGAGTGAGCATGACTGCATAGTATGGAATGTAGATGTGTATGGGTGTAGGTGTGTCGTGTGTTTATGACTGTTGCGTCCGCTTAGAAATCAAAATTCTACACAGAGAACTCAAAAAAAAATGTGTTTTGGTAGATAAATAAGAACGATAGATACGTTCGTTGATCTTTTTATTATTGTTAATATTTCTGTCAATAAATATCGTACATAAACTTTATTAAACTAAAAGTTCCTAATAAAACTGATTTATTCTACTCACCACAGACATGAAGAGCATTTAAACTGTAAACTTGAGGAAAAAAATAAAGTTACGCTAATCCCTTACTAACTCATAAATTGGAGATGAAATTTGATGTTTCGATCCATCCTTAACCATTGTCAAATTCGGGATGAGCAGAAGCGTCTGACTAGTTACAGATCCAATTTGTAAATTAGTTGTGAGTTGTTCCAGCCACGGCATCGTAATTTAACCCTCAGGGTTAGGAAAGCAGCGGTTACTAAAATGGGGTTTTATTCAGAGGAAAAGAAGCCTCAGTAACGTGGTTTTCCCAGGTAGTGTTATCTCTGATGACTGTTCCGTACCACCTGTGCAACTAGCACATTCCCTTCCCTCTATCTCCCTCTTCCTTCCCTCTCTCTCGTCTCCTCCCCTTCTCCAATCATCCCTCTTTCTCCAGTCTTCCCTTTTTCTCACTCATCTCCTCTTCCCTATTTCTCGTCCTTCGCTTCTTCCCTCTTTCTCGCCCCTTTACTCTCTCTCTCCTCACTTCTCTCTCCTCTCATCTCTCTTTTCCCATCTCTTCTCTCCTACCTTCCCCACTCTCCTACCCTACCCAATCTCCTCTCTTTACTCTCCTCCCCTCGGGTGAATCATCACCGTGGTAATTGGACGCAAACCCACTACTGAAGCCATCGTAACTAACTCCAATAGTCTGCTTGTATGGACACATTGACACAAACTGGCCTCGTGTATAACCAAGCTGACTTTAGATACAATAAATAAGAGATTCAAGCGTTCGTTGATGTTGATGATGAGTTTTTGTGTGTACCTCCTGCCAGGGTGTTGCGCTGTGCAGGGCGTGGACTCTGTGTAGGACGGTGGGGAACTCTATGTAGGGTGTGGACTTTGTGGAGGACGGTGGGGAGCTCTGTGGAGGGCGTGGACTGTGTAGGACGGTGGGGAGCTTGGTAGAGGGCGTGGACTCTGTAGGGATGTATAGAGCTCTATGCAGGATGGGGAAAGTCTGTTCTTGGCAGGGGGAGTTCCATGCAAGGTAGGTACTTCATGGTGGGGACTTTCTATGCAAGACGTTGATACTTCTAGGAGGATGAGGACTCTCTTTAGAGGGCAGGAACTTTCCGGGGAGGGCGGGGACTTTCTGGGGAGGGCGGAGACCTTCTGGGGAAGGCGGTGATTTTCTGGGAGGGCAGGAACTTTGTGCTACCTACAGCGGTTGGCTTCGCGTCGTTCAAGACTATCTCACTGCTCGCTGTGGAATATAATTTCTTGGACGTTCTAATGACGTTCTGTGACGGTAGGAAATAATAATTCTGATCCTCCAAGAAGGTTACTAGCTTAAACCTCATTGATATTATTACTTATTCAAAATACAGAAGCTGTGTGGTGCTTTTCTCTCTCTCTCTCTCTCTCACACACACACACACACACACACACACACACTGCTCAATTTCGGCTGGATAAGTACGCTCACGCGCACGTAAACGTACGTACACACACGCATTGTTCATAAACAACATGAAGGTCAGAGAGCAGGAGAAACTCGTGGTATATCTTTTTCCCCCCATGTATAATGACGGGTTATACCAGCGGAAGAATGAATCAAATTATAGAAAGATTTGATAAACTGGAGAGCTGATAATTGAATATTCCTTATTTGACGAGGTTGAAGCTAAATATAACGAGAAGGAGCAGTTTTAATAACACGTTGTCTTAGATTTTGATGTGCTACGTGGAAAGTGAACTTTGTGTTCTTTATGTGTTTGCTTTGATTTTTAAGTTTAAAACCTGGCTGCTGCTCGTGGTTCATTAGTGCTGCACATCAGTTTCACAGTTCTTAGCCTGTAAAATTGATGCGTCAAGAAAAATCACCTAAACATCATCAAATCCAGTAAGAGGGTCATTACATGACTTGTAACCCGAGTCAGGGAATGCTTTCATATCCTGATTAATAAAATGTCCCCACCACCACCATCGGCAATCAAGAATACATTGATCTCTATAATGTGAAGGAAAATGTACTCTGAATATAAACAATGAGAGAAATACCTCTCAATGAATATTCTTTATGCGGGTCGCATGCTTTCTGTGGATGTCCTGTGTAAAACTGTTTTGGTAAGTTGGGTTCATAGGATGTTTGGATCCTCTTATGCTCTGCTAGCCTTTCTTGCCTTCACAGCATCCTGTGAAATGATAACGAGTCTTCTGGAGTACCAAGGTAATCTAAGCTTCACTTGTAAACTAGTCTACCGGAGTACCAAGGTAATCTAAGCTTCACTTGTAAACTAGTCTACTGTAATACCAAGGTAATCTAAGCTTCACTTGTAAACTAGTCTACTGTAATACCAAGGTAATCTAAGCTTCACTTGTAAACTAGTCTACTGGAGTGCCAAAGTAATCTAAGTTTCACTTGTAAACCAGTTGATAACGAGTCTACTGGAGTACCAAGGTAATATACACTTCATGTGTTGTAAATTTAAAAATAATGTCTGCTAATGTGTGTGTTCGTCAAGTAATGACCCGATGAGTGATTAAGAAACCACTGGCGTACCTACCGCCAGTGGTTGTAATTGTCATTGTATTATTACCTAGAGAGCTTTTAAACTAAATGTGAGGCACTCTCAGCTCACCCTCCTCGGACTTTTACGGGTTTAGCGCTTTCGCATGACTGTAGTAATTAACTACGAGCACCTGAGTGGGTAATGCTGCCGTAACTTTACCGAGGAAGGTTCCTAAACATCCATGCTGAGACAGCCTTCTCGTGGAAAGGATTGGTAAAGTATATTTCACCAGTATGTGTATGTCTCCCAGTGTATATATACTGGGAGTTTATTCCCCATTTAAGAGATTAAAGTATTTTTGACTGGTGGTGAAGAGGTTACATGCAGCATTAATGACCCTCTAGTAGTCGATAGGCTTTCAGTCTCATTAACTATTTGTTCTTTATCCTAGGATACTACTCGTGCCTTTGCTGTACATGAAATGGAAATCCTGGTATCACATCTAATGATTTTTTTTCGCTGGGTGGACCGGAAGTTTAGCGGAAGGCCTTGGTCATATAACCGAAATCTCATCCGTGTTATATGACGGAGATACGCTTTAGAGAATTATTCAGATACCTCGTGACAAAATACCGCCACCGCCTCTCTGTGTCTCTTTCTTCCATCTGTGTAGGAGTGCCCGTCTCTTCGGGAGTTTTCTTCAACTTCATAGAAGAATAAAATGTATCTTCCGGTTTTCATTTCCATTTTGTGGGTTTATCCTGGAGTGACCGTCTCTGTGACTCGCACTCATCTCTTCCCTAAGATTTTTACGTATTGCTTAATCTTGCCTTTCTGCTTCTCAACTGTGCAAGCTTTCAACAATACCGTGTTAGACATGATACAGTAAACATCATTATTAACCTATAATTGAAGTATAATGAACATTTGCCAGTGCTCAAAAGAAATGGAGATAGCTCAGAAGATTTATTGATCTGTATATTTCGACCCCTTCTGGGATCCTCTTCAAGAGAGTATCCCAGAAGGGAATCGAAATATACTGATCAACAAAACTTTTGAGTTTCTATCTCCATGTGGGTTTTTTGATCATCGTTATTAACTATTAAGGGTAGTCCGATTATAGACCATTGCAGAGAGTAAGGAGAACCTCGTATCCTTTAGTCTTCATAATCATAGTTTATCGTAGTTTATATTTTAAGGGAATGTGTGAAGCTAATAGCAGTCTTACAGTACCTGAGAAATGTAAGGTGATAAATAAGGTTTGATCCAAAGAAGCGATGGTAGTACCAGTTCTTTGGATGAGTAACATCAAGGGACCCACCTTAAAGGGTCACGGTTCTTGTAGTCTTGCCTTCCCACCTAGACGAAATCACTGTATATCATTAGAATTAGACACTTGTGCAACACTTGGGTATGCTTATTATGGAAACGTTTTGCCAACCAGTGGCTTCCTCAAACTCCTGATCTTCAACAATTCTTCTCTGTATTGGACTGAGGAAGCCGCTGGTTGGCGAATTGTTCTCACAATAGAGATACCTAAGTGTTGCACAAGTATCTGATTCATCATCCTGTCGGTTCCCTGAACCTTTAATCTACACTGGAAGCATGGCAGCGATTGTGTTGATTGGAAGAATGTCAGCGATTATGTTGATTGGAAAAATGGCAGCGATTGTGTTGATGCCATGTCAATATGATCATATTCCCGATCATAAGTTAGCAGACAGGTCCACCAAGAATATAGGCTTTGACCGGCACCACGTACTTCACTGAGAGCAGAGAACTTTAGTCTCTGGGGAAGCACAGTTTAACGATTCCCAAGCTCTTGAATTTTAGATTCAGTGAAGTGGCTGAAGATTCTGAAGCTTCCAGCTTTGTTTCAATACCTGAGCTTCACTCTCCAGAAGGGAAACGCCCGTTGCATTCTGAGTTCCACCCTGACTCTGAGCGGCTTCAGAGTTTTACTAATTCACCTTTTGCATTTTAACATTTCAGGTTTATTATAGCTGTACTTAATAAAGCAATAAAAGAATAATTGCAGTGACAGGAGAAAAATATTATGATATCCCTGTGAGGAAATTCTAAGTGAATAATTTGAGGGAGATATTGAATGTCAGAAGCCAAGTGTCAGAACCTGGATGACGCCCGGCTATAAATAAAGACCTATTATACACTCGAGTAAGACCATGAGTGGCGTCTATTGGCGTTGTGAGCGACGGTAACAGCAACGTCTGTGTATATATGAGGAAGGTGTGAATTGTGTGTTAGAGAGTGAGACTGGTGAATGATCTGGGCGTGAACACTGAGAGGTGAGGTGAACTCCATCTTCCTGCCTTACCAAGACACCTCACTACGCCCTAATACACGTTTCTTACTTAACAGCAAGTCATCTACATTTTCTCTGGGGAATAGCAGTTATATTACATGTTTAATTGCTTATATTAATTATATATTTGCTATTAAAGGAGTTTATGCTCGTGGTGACCCGGTTTGTCATAAATTCATTATGTGTATTCTTAAGTTGCAGTAGTTGTGGAAATTTTTTTCGTCTGACGTTTGTATATATGAGTGTATGTGGTGGGGGGGGGTTAGTGTATGTGTGTGTGTGTACCCGTGTGTATGCATGAATTCATACCTGTGCCCATGTCGGTTTTGTACTCACGAAATTGTGGGTCGAGTTTCAGCTCCTGGCCCTGTCTCATAATCATGATACGAGTGACTACTCACCTGTGTTTGCTTACCTATTTGTACTTTCAAAAGCAGGGTTGTGTTGCTGTTATCTTATCTCTCGCGTTTACTTTATGCTTCTTGAAGTTCACAGAAGTTGTAGTGAATTCCTCTTGGATTCTATGAGTTATCAAGATTTATTTTCTGATTCCTTTTTTGTATCCCTTTTTTTATTAAGTCTACTACTGCGTCCTTTTTATTTTTTTGGTTAATTTTAAAGCAAACTTTTCCTTATATATTTCATATTATTGCCGACCAGAATGAAGACATACAGTTGAACAAGTCATTAATGAGGCAACGTTTCGATCAAATTTGAGCTTTTCAATGATTTAAAAAAGCTCTCCTTAGAGCGAAACGTTGTCCCAATATAAGCTTTTTCTGCTTCACGGTTTTTAATAGTCAGAGTATATCAAATATTGTGTGGTTCTTACAACACTAGGTATCGTATTGTGCTAACACCACACAACACCTGCATATTCTAATAATCTTTAAAAGCATGTTATGAATACCTATCTTATATATATATATATATATATATATATATATATATATATATATATATATATATATATATATATATATATATATATATATATATATATATATATATATATCGAGGTATGTATACAAAACGTGTCTCTCTTAGCGTATATATGCCGAGCTGTGTATATGTGTGTATCTTCTGGGATATACAGCAAGAGGTGTATATTTGCTAGTCAATATTCACCGAGGATATATTCTAATCTATTTTAGAGAAGGAAATAATATTGACAGTTCCTTATGTGTCGAGAACTCTACATAAGACTAGAGCTGAGTGACAGTTTTGAGCTGATAGAGCAGACAGGGTATAGATAAGTGTGTTTATACTTATGAGAAAGTAAACAGAATTTGAATGTAAGTAAATTTATTTAGGTACAGGTACACGTAAGTACAGTTATGCATAATTTAACATATGTATAAATTACCTTGGAAAACCCCCCCCCCCCAAAAAAAAAAAAAAAAAAAAAAACAGTGACTTATTTCAATTGGGAGTCTTGAAATGGGTGGTTTTTATAATCTAGGATAAGGATAGTGCTTTCCTACTTATTGATAAGGTAGGCTGGGTAAGGATAGTGGTTTTATACGCCTTGGTAGGGTAGGCAGGGCATGGAGACGCGTCTTCATACTTCATAAGACAGGCAGGGTATGAACGAGCGTATGGACATGGAATAATATACGCGGGCGGTTACGCCCTTGCATAAGGGCGTCTCGGGTCGCCCCCCTCTCTCTCTCTCTCTCTCTCTCTCTCTCTCTCTCTCTCTCTCTCTCTCTCTCTCTCTCTCTCTCTCTCTCTCTCTCTCTCTCTGCCTCTCTCTCTGCCTCTCTCTCTCTCTCTCTCTCTGTTGCGACCTGGCTTTTATACATCCCCTTACACAA
The DNA here is from genome assembly GCF_038502225.1 of Cherax quadricarinatus. NCBI lineage: Eukaryota > Metazoa > Arthropoda > Malacostraca > Decapoda > Parastacidae > Cherax > Cherax quadricarinatus. The sequence continues at coordinate 18,864,855 of NC_091362.1, forward strand.
AATCTCTTGATCCAAGAAATTTCCATATCAACTCATCTTCCTCATATCAAACCGCCATTGCTTGCCATTACCCACGTACTGCATGGCCCCTCGAGGTTTAGCGCTTCACCCTGAGTACAAGATGTCAGCCGAGACACGTGACGTACACTTACATTTATTTGAAATAAAGTATAATTGTTTGTTTTATTTCCATTACTTTTATTTTCCGTTTATCATTTACATTTACCGTAAAACATTCTATTTCTTCTTAGATACCTTTCGAATAGAGAAAATTTTTAAGTGGATAGTGAAACGTTTTATGTGAATAGTGGGTAGTTTAGCATTTTATGTGGGTAGTGTAGCATATTATGTGGGTAGTTTAGCATTTTATGTGGGTAGTGTAGCATTTTATGTGGGTAGTTTAGCATTTTATGTGGGTAGTTTAGCATTTTATGTGGGTAGTTTAGCATTTTATGTGGGTAGTTTAGCATTTTATGTGGGTAGTTTAGCATTTTATGTGGGTAGTTTAGCATTTTATGTGGGTAGTGTAGCATTTTATGTGGGTAGTGTAGCAGTTTATGTGGGTAGTGTAGTATTTTATGTGGGTAGTGTAGTATTTTATGTGGGTAGTGTAGTATTTTATGTGGGTAGTGTAGCATTTTATGTGGGTAGTGTAGCATTTTATGTGGGTAGTGTAGCATTTTATGTGGGTAGTGTAGTATTTTATGTGGGTAGTAAAACGTTTTGTGGATAGAAAAACTTCACTTTGTCATTTTAATAATTGGATAAATCACAATAAAACGCGTGATTGCAAATATGAAAATAGGAAATAAAACCAGATCGCTTTCATGTGCTAACACAAACATCTTCAGAGAACTCAGTAACCTCTGAAGATGTGTGTAAGCAGATGAAAGCTCTCACATCATTTTGTTAACAGTGAGACAACCATCCTGGGCTGGGGAAAGCTTCCTTTCATCCCTCTTTTATAAATTAAGAAATTCTAGACTGTATGTAAATTGTAATATAGGCGTTTATAATGGTGTATACCTGACCATGCTGTGATACATGCCTGAACATGCTGTGATACATGCCTGAACATGCTGTGATACATGCCTGAACATGCTGTGATACATGCCTGAACATGCTGTGATACATGCCTGAACATGCTGTGATACATGCCTGAACATGCTGTGATATATACTCGAGCATGCTGTGATATACGCCTGAGCATTCTGTGATATACACCTCAGCATGCTGTGATATACACCTGAGCATGCTGTCATATACACCTGAGCATGCTGTCATATACACCTGAGCATGCTGTCATATACACCTGAGCATGCTGTCATATACACCTGAGCATGCTGTCATATACACCTGAGCATGCTGTGATATACACCTGAGCATGCTGTCATATACACCTGAGCATGCTGTGATATACACCTGAGCATGCTGTCATATACACCTGAGCATGCTTCATATACACCTGAGCATGCTGATATACACCTGAGCATGCTGTGATATACACCTGAGCATGCTGTGATATGCACCTGACCATGCTGTAATATACACCTGAGCATGCTGTGATATACACCTGAGCATGCTGTGATATGCACCTGAGCATGCTGTAATATACACCTGAGCATGTTGTGATATACACCTGAGCATGTTGTGATATACACCTGAGTATGCTGTGATATACACCTGAGCATGTTGTGATATACACCTGAGCATGTTGTGATATACACCTGAGCATGTTGTGATATACACCTGAGTATGCTGTGATATACACCTGAGCATGTGATATACACCTGAGTATGCTGTGATATACACCTGAGCATGCTGTGATATACACCTGAGTATGCTGTGATATACACCTGAGCATGTTGTGATATACACCTGAGTATGCTGTGATATACACCTGAGCATGCTGTCATATACACCTGAGCATGCTGTCATATACACCTGAGCATGCTGATATACACCTGAGCATGCTGTGATATACACCTGAGCATGCTGTGATATACACCTGAGCATGTTGTGATATACACCTGAGCATGCTGTGATATACACCTGAGCATGCTGTGATATACACCTGAGCATGCTGTGATATACACCTGAGCATGCTGTGATATACACCTGAGCATGCTGTGATATACACCTGAGCATGCTGTGATATACACCTGAGCATGCTGATATACACCTGAGCATGCTGTGATATACACCTGAGCATGCTGATATACACCTGAGCATGCTGTGATATACACCTGAGCATGCTGTGATATACACCTGAGCATGCTGTGATATACACCTGAGCATGCTGTGATATACACCTGAGCATGCTGTGATATACACCTGAGCATGCTGTGATATACACCTGAGCATGCTGTGATATACACCTGAGCATGCTGTGATATACACCTGAGCATGCTGTCATATACACCTGAGCATGCTGATATACACCTGAGCATGTTGTGATGTACACCTGAGCATGTTGTGATATACACCTGAGCATGCTGTGATATACACCTGAGCATGCTGTGATATACACCTGAGCATGCTGATATACACCTGAGCATGCTGTGATATACACCTGAGCATGCTGTGATATACACCTGAGCATGCTGATATACACCTGAGCATGTTGTGATATACACCTGAGCATGCCGTGATATACACCTGAGCATGCTGTGATATACACCTGAGCATGAGCATGCTGTGATATACACCTGAGTATGCTGTAATATACACCTGAGCATGAGCATGCTGTGATATACACCTGAGTATGCTGTGATATACACCTGAGTATGCTGTGATATGCACCTGAGCATGCCGTGATATGCACCTGAGCATGCCGTGATATGCACCTGAGCATGCCGTGATATACACCTGAGCATGCCGTGATATACACCTGAGCATGCCGTGATATACACCTGAGCATGCCGTGATATGCACCTGAGCATGCCGTGATATACACCTGAGCATGCCGTGATATACACCTGAGCATGCCGTGATATACACCTGAGCATGCCGTGATATACACCTGAGCATGCCGTGATATACACCTGAGCATGCCGTGATATACACCTGAGCATGCCGTGATATACACCTGAGCATGCCGTGATATACACCTGAGCATGCCGTGATATACACCTGAGCATGCTGTCATATACACCTGAGCATGCCGTGATATACACCTGAGCATGCCGTGATATACACCTGAGCATGCCGTGATATACACCTGAGCATGCCGTGATATACACCTGAGCATGCTGTCATATACACCTGAGCATGCCGTGATATACACCTGAGCATGCCGTGATATACACCTGAGCATGCCGTGATATACACCTGAGCATGCCGTGATATACACCTGAGCATGCCGTGATATACACCTGAGCATGCTGATATACACCTGAGCATGCCGTGATATACACCTGAGCATGCCGTGATATACACCTGAGCATGCCGTGATATACACCTGAGCATGCCGTGATATACACCTGAGCATGCCGTGATATACACCTGAGCATGCCGTGATATACACCTGAGCATGCCGTGATATACACCTGAGCATGCCGTGATATACACCTGAGCATGCCGTGATATACACCTGAGCATGCCGTGATATACACCTGAGCATGCCGTGATATACACCTGAGCATGCTGTCATATACACCTGAGCATGCCGTGATATACACCTGAGCATGCCGTGATATACACCTGAGCATGCCGTGATATACACCTGAGCATGCCGTGATATACACCTGAGCATGCTGTCATATACACCTGAGCATGCCGTGATATACACCTGAGCATGCCGTGATATACACCTGAGCATGCCGTGATATACACCTGAGCATGCCGTGATATACACCTGAGCATGCCGTGATATACACCTGAGCATGCTGATATACACCTGAGCATGCCGTGATATACACCTGAGCATGCCGTGATATACACCTGAGCATGCCGTGATATACACCTGAGCATGCCGTGATATACACCTGAGCATGCCGTGATATACACCTGAGCATGCCGTGATATACACCTGAGCATGCCGTGATATACACCTGAGCATGCCGTGATATACACCTGAGCATGCCGTGATATACATCTGTTTAAACTATGATGTCTTGCCGCTACCTAACAATTGCCTATTAAAAATATCTCTGATTTTTCTTCGTTGTATAATAATAATGATAATATTATTATAATATTAATTTACAATAATATATACAATTATAATAACTTTCAAATTAATATATTATAATATATACAATTAGAATATATATTTTTGGTATAATTATCATAATTTTTTTAATGAAGACATCAAAGGTAAAAATTTGTTCCACCTAGAAAACAAAATATCACTGCCACTAAAGATATTAATGTTGTTATATGCTTATATATATATATATATATATATATATATATATATATATATATATATATATATATATATATATATATATATATGTAAAGATAATATCCAGGAAAATTAATTATCGTAGCTTCCCAGTTCGTGGTAATATTTGATTCACGGCTGAGGTTAAATGCCTATGATAAGCCTATAAAAAACTTGGAGATTGGTCATAAGCCTAATCAGGACCGTAGGCACAAAGACCAGGTATTGTTCTTAATGTGTCAACATTTTACCTACAATAATCTCAATATGTGATATGGTAACCACAATATGTGTGACAGTAAACAATATGTGCTACACTAACCCCATTATATGCTACAAAAAACACAATATGTACTGCAATAAACACAATATGTGCTGCAATAATCACAAAATATATTACAATAACTCCTTTTTAACGTACGAAAACCACGACAAGTGCTACAATAGCTTTATCTCGTTAAACAAAATCCAGGATATGTGCTACATTAATTTTCTTCCGATATACAATAGCCATGCCATATTTTACAATATCCACCGTTTGACATATAATTCTTATGACATGTGCCACAATATCTAAGTTCTGACATAAAATAACCACATTAAAAATTCTATTTAAAGTTAATTAATTACTAAATAGAACAGAGGACATCTTGAACGTAAACAGGAAATATTAAAAAAAAAAAACTTCGTCAGTTTTTGGTTACGATTAGGTAATATTAAATGGCAGCTGTCGCTGCCATTATTTTCGCGGTCGTTTGCCGTTAAGAGCCTTTTAGACAATCACTGTCGTCTGTTTGTCACGATAAACACAGTGTTAGCACGTCTCTTTCTCACTGTCTCATTTATCTCGACAAGAGAGAGAGTTTTATTTGCTATAAAAATCTTTCAGACCGGAAGCATTTGCGTGTATGTATCACGAAGCTCATTTGGTAGCGCAACACCTCAGCCCACATAAAACCTCCTCTCGACTCGTCTTACGTGACTCCCTTCTCCAGAGACCTTCTCCGTGAGAGTTCGCGACCGCAGTTCCCTAGACAATTCACAACCGCAATTCTTCGACACTGACCCGACCTTCCACGTCTCGTCTCAAGGTACGTCTCCCTTCAAGAAGGCCAAAAAAAGTTCACAGAAGTACACACATGCACACAGATCTATGCATGTATACATGCATGAATATGTATGTATATATATATATATATATATATATATATATATATATATATATATATATATATATATATATATATATATATATATATATGTCGTGCCGAATAGGCAGAACTTGCGATCTTGGCTTAAATAGCAACGCTCATCTTGCCATATAGGACAAGTGAAAATTTGTGTATGCAATAATTTCGCCAAAATCATTCTGAACCTAACGAAAAAAATATATTTCACTATTTGTTTAGTATTAAATTATTGTAAACAAATCTAAAATATATTTAGTTGGGTCAGGCTAAAATAAATTGTTCTTGTTATAATAAGGTTAGGTAAGTTTTCTAAGATTCTTTTGGAGCAAAATTACAAATTTTTACATTAACATTAATGAAAAAAATGTATCTTTAAACGTATAAGAGAAATTTTTAAAAATAACTTAATTTTACATGAGTTCTTGCTAATTGACCAGTTTTACATATTCGGCACGACATATATATATATATATATATATATATATATATATATATATATATATATATATATATATATATATATATATGCAATAAGATCACAGTAAACAGGTGATTTCAGAATATGCAAAACAACCACTCTGAAAGAATAGAGAAATTCCAAGCGCTTTCGTGACTACTCACATTATCAAGGAACATAGTTCCTTGATAATGTGAGTAGTCACGAAAGCGCTTGGAATTTCTCTATTCTTTCAGAGTGGTTGTTTTGCACATATATATATATATATATATATATATATATATATATATATATATATATATATATATATATATATATATATATATATATGCAATAAGATCACAGTAAACAGGTGATTTCAGAATATGCAAAACAACCACTCTGAAAGAATAGAGAAATTCCAAGCGCTTTCGTGACTACTCACATTATCAAGGAACATAGTTCCTTGATAATGTGAGTAGTCACGAAAGCGCTTGGAATTTCTCTATTCTTTCAGAGTGGTTGTTTTGCATATATATATATATATATATATATATATATATATATATATATATATATATATATATATATATATATTTATCAGAAGCAATCGGTTGCTTGAACTAAACTAATAAGGCGCAGTGACGGGGAATGCGGCTGTAGAGGCGTCCTTCCTGTACAGCAAATGTTAAGGATAATAATTTTTTTCTGCACTCTACATGCACGACTTCCATGTACGGGGACGTGTTCACCTGATTTACAAGAAGTCTTTATCGAGCGTGGAACACTCACACACTCCAGAGATGCAGTGTCGATAGCTTAATTGAAGGCATTATTCTCTGGCGATAGTTAACACTGAATGATGATCCCTTGATTTTATTTGGGAGGAGCCGCTGTCACGTGAGTATCCAAGGTAGAAAGGAAACTTTTCATGTAGGAATTGTGTAAACATGATATTCTTGTGTGGCTATCCCTTGAGCATTGTCAGTGGAACTCAAATATCTGCTAGAGGAATTGTACAAACATCCCATTCTCAAGTGGCTATCCCTTGAGTATTGTAAGTGAAACGCAAATTTCTGCTACAGGGATAGTTCAAGCACCCCATCCTTAAGTGGCTAACACGCGAATATTGTTAGCGGAAAGCAAATTTCTGGGAGAGGAATTGTGCAAACTCCCAGTTCTCAAGTAGCTATCACAAGAATCTCGTCAGTGGAAAGCAAATTTCTGGTAGAGCGATTGTTCTAGTAAGCATTTCTTAGATGGCTATCGCGTGGCTAATGCCAGTGGAACGCAAATTTCTAATAGAGGGATTGTAACTACAAGCAGTTCTCGAGAAACTATCAACATCACCATCTCACGACTGCCTGTAAATTTCTCTCCCAGTCTTGTATCCGTGTATCGCTTAAACGAACACACTATTACATTGTTGATGTTCAGCAGAATATTGAAAATCCCCTTCAAATTTGGATTATCACTTATAATTATATATATACCCGAAAAAATAAATCCCTGCACTGAGCATAAATATTGAGAAATATTTAATCAAGACTTGTTTCAATCTATTATAAATAAAACTGTCGTGACTCCAGCTCCTATAACACTGTTAATGATTTGGAAAATATTAAAAATATCTGGTCTTCAGATATGGATGATCAATTATATTGCTATGTGCCTGGAAAAGTATATTTTTTGCACTAACTGCGTATGACTGTTGAAAAATATTTAATCGAGAGTATGGCCTTGGAGGTTTTGAAGTGGAAACTCTAGAAGAGATTTTGATCTGGTTTGACTTATTATCACTGTGATTAGATAATGGCTTAAGGCGGACTGAAACGTCGTCTATGGTTTTATATACAAATTGTGGATTGTTTGTGAATTTTTCCTGCATGGTACGAGTATCGTGAATTATATTTTTTTCCATAACAGACCTCTGCCTCACGGTGACTTCATTTACCACATAGAGATGTCATCTGGTAGTGGAGGTCCTGCTGGATGCTACAGACAAGAAGAAAGACTTACGGGTTAATGCAGATGAATTACACACTTGTTCAGTACTTGGGTGTGTTTTCTGCGGAAACTTTTCACCTGCCAGTGGCTTGATTAATTCAAAACAGAGAATAATGCTGGAGATGGTAGAAAACGTGGAGTAGTAGGAGGTGTTCTGTTTATCAGTATTGATCAGTGAAGATACCTGATGCTCCACATGTGTTTTATTCACCCAAGAAGCAAATTTTGAAGGATTCGGCAGAATGCGGGATGTTTTTCCTTCCTCCTCCGCAAACAAGAATTCTCATCTTTTGAGACGACCCTCTTATATAATCAGGATCAGGCACACACCTATTACCATCTGCCTGCAGGTGCTCACTCTCCTGTGTTGCCTGTGGCAAGCAATTGACTATGGTACTGAATTTAACTGTCCAGGGCTTGGGCCTTTTCGCTTACGTCGTGAATTTTTTATTCTCAGGGAGCCTTTAGGGATCTCGAGTAGATTTTCAGTGCTTTTGGTTGTTTTAACTTGGTATAATAGTATTTACATCGTGTTTTATTCATGATGAGAATTTTTTAATAATTTACTTTTTATTTTCTTATATGTGTTGTATTTATTGTTTATTTCACCAAAATAGCTGAGTGATTTGCTCGGTTAAAGTGCTTTTCAGATCTCAGATCTTCCTTCCTTCCTTCCTTCCTTCCTTCCTTCCTTCCTTCCTTTCTTTCTTTCTTTCTTCCTTCCTTCTTTCCTTCCTTCCTTCCTTCCTTCCTGTTATTAAGCAACTCTCGTGTCTGTGCCTTGATGCCGGTGATGGGCTCTTCATCCAAGAAACTGGACCTTATTTTCCCTTCCTGGGATCGAACCTAATTGCCTCCCATTTCTCAGACGCTCGAGGTTCCCTAAAAGCTTGTTCTTTCCCAGTGAATAATAATAATAATACTGGTACCAGTAGTAACATTAATAATAATAAGAATATTCTTATAAGTAGTAGTAGTAGTAGTAATAATAGTAATAGTAGTAGTAGCAGTAGTAGTAATAATAGTAATAGTAGTAGTAGCAGTAGTAGTAATAGTAGTAGCAGTATTTATAAAGGCTAAATTTTTGGAAAATATCTAAATCGAAACAGCAAGTGAATAATAATAATAATAATAATAATAATAATAATAATGTTGAAATCTTAATTTTAAACCTCGTGACTCTTGACCCATCACTGCGAATGACCTGGGGTCATGACACGTGGCCCGCTCACGTGATGGAGTGACCTGACGTGTACCCTTTCAGGTCATGACACGTGACCTGAATAAATTTCCCCTCACCGGCTCATTAAAGTCAGTTTCGTGTACGAATTAAAACGATAAGATGAGAATTATTTTTTCCTCGCCAGTTGAGGAAAGTTTTAAAATTCTCACCCTTGTGTTGTTAGTACATTAGGACCATTATGCCTTTTTTTACAACTTATAAACATTTTGGAGCGGTCGGGCTACGTTTCGGATCACCGTTAGTTTTGACTTTATGGTCCAGGAAGGGCCGAAACGTCGTCTACATTTCTCTTCAAAGTGTGTTTTATTTTTCATTTGTTTTAGTCACGGTATTGTAAATTTTATTGTCCAGTCACGGTATTGTGACTTTTACTGTCCAGTCACGGTATTGTGACTTTTACTGTCCAGTCACAGTATTGTGACTTTTACTGTCCAGTCACGGTATTGTGACTCTACTGTCCAGTCACGGTATTGTGACTTTTACTGTCCAGTCACGGTATTGTGACTTTTACTGTCCAGTCACGGTATTGTGACTTTTACTGTCCAGTCACGGTATTGTGACTTTTACTGTCCAGTCACGGTATTGTGACTTTTACTGTCCAGTCACGGTATTGTGACTTTTATTGTCCAGTCACGGTATTGTGACTTTTACTGTCCAGTCACGGTATTGTGACTTTTACTGTCCAGTCACGGTATTGTGACTTTTACTGTCCAGTCACGGTATTGTGACTTTTATTGTCCAGTCACGGTATTGTGACTTTTATTGTCCAGCCACGGTATTGTGACTTTTACTGTCCAGTCACGGTATTGTGACTTTTATTGTCCAGTCACGGTATTGTGAATTTTATTGTCCAGTCACGGTATTGTGACTTCTATTGTCCAGTCACGGTATTGTGACTTTTATTGTCCAGTCACGGTATTGTGACTTTTATTGTCCAGTCACGGTATTGTGACTTTTATTGTCCAGTCACGGTATTGTGACTTTTATTGTCCAGTCACGGTATTGTGACTTCTATTGTCCAGTCACGGTATTGTGACTTTTATTGTCCAGTCACGGTATTGTGACTTTTATTGTCCAATCACGGTATTGTGACTTTTATTGTCCAATCACGGTATTGTGACTTTTATTGTCCAGTCACGGTATTGTGAATTTATTGTCCAGTCACGGTATTGTGACTTATTGTCCAATCACGGTATTGTGACTTATTGTCCAATCACAGTATTGTGACTATTGTCCAATCACAGTATTGTGACTTTATTATCCAATCACAGAATTGTGACTTTATTGTCCAATCACAGTATTGTGACTTTATTGCCCAATCACAGTATTGTGAATTTATTGTCCAGTCACAGTATTGTGAATTTATTGTCCAGTCACAGTATTGTGACTTTTATTGTCCAGTCACAGTATTGTGACTTTATTGCCCAATCACAGTATTGTGACTTTATTGTCCAGTCACAGTATTGTGAATTTATTGTCCAGTCACAATATTGTGAATTTATTGTTCAGTCACAGTATTGTGACTTTATTGTCCAGTCACAGTATTGTGAATTTATTGTCCAGTCACAGTATTGTGAATTTATTGTCCAGTCACAGTATTGTGAATTTATTGTCCAGTCACAGTATTGTGAATTTATTGTCCAGTCACAGTATTGTGAATTTATTGTCCAGTCACAGTATTGTGAATTTATTGTCCAGTCACAGTATTGTGAATTTATTGTCCAGTCACAGTATTGTGAATTTATTGTCCAGTCACAGTATTGTGAATTTATTGTCCAGTCACAGTATTGTGAATTTATTGTCCAGTCACAGTATTGTGACTTTATTGTCCAGTCACAGTATTGTGATTTTAATCCGTCATAATATTTTGTCACCGAGGAATTTTAGCCTCTGGAGACACGCTGAATAGAGACGAATGTAACATAGCGTACAAGATCAGTGTAGTAACGGCATAAGTATCCCTCTTCATCCACACATCATGTGATCATTCATGGCATGATTTGCATAGCATGATTTGCATTGCATGATTTGCATGGCATCATAAGTCTTGCTCCCATACCCCCAGGGTATGGGAGCTGAACCTTTACCCTTCTGTGTATCAAACGTGATTGCTTCCCATCCCCAGACACTGTATGGCCATTACATGTTGAGCGCTTTCCCTTGAATGTAATTGTTCTGGTAGCAGTTGTCACTCTTCAGAACTCAAAGAAATTACAGTTAAGTAAAGTTTCTGGAGATTATTGCGTCCATAAACACGAGAAAAAGAAAATAATTCCCACAATCTGGGAGCAAGCGAAGGAGGGTGTGGCTCCGTGAAGACTAGAAAGGGGAATAAAGAGAGGGGCAACAAAAGGGGCAACAGGAGCAAGGGCAGGCAGGGCGGGGTGCTGGAGGTCAGGGCAGGGCACTGGGCGGGGGGCACAAGGAGGTAGCCAGGCAGAACAGACGATTGGGAACGAAACTTTGGGGAGGAGATCGTGGGAATGTCCGGGGCAGCCAGTGAGCAGAACATTGTGGTGTGAGACAAATGTAGTGTAATATGGTCTTTTATTGCCAACGTTTCGCGCACACACACAGTGACTTTTATCATGCCACAGACGAGTTTGCATCTCCATGAAACCCACTGTATGGGCGAAACATTGTCAAAAATGAACCGCATAATAGTGCAACAGTGTTGTGAGGGCGTGGATGAGGGAGAGGAACCAGGACTACGACTCTGGGTTGGACTCATTAGAATGAACTTCAGACGACATCATTCTTTGTCTGTATGGATTAGTGCTGGAGGCTCTGGAACAAGTGAAATAATATATAAGACTAAAGACTACTTGGAATGGTATTAAAACCTAAGACTGAGTGGAATGATCTCTAAGCCACAACTCTGAACCGCATGAACTGGTGTCAGACGAGTTGGGCTGTGTGGAAGCAAGTTTATTTTGGTATAAATACACATAAATACAGGTACACAAATTATCATACATAGTACCATATGTGTAAATTACCTAGGATAATCCAAAAAAGGTCAGACAAAGTTATTTATTTCTATTGGGGTCCGTGTAATATCTTATTATTTAAAGTTAAAACAGTTAAGTAACTCAACTGCGTGAAAATCATTTACAATAAAAGGAATAAGGTAAGCTGAGTTATTTACATTTATATTTGTACTAAAGGCACTGGTTACGGGGGCTGGTATCAGAGACCTTAAAGTTCATGGAGTGATATCAAAGAATACCACTTTAAGGGCATGAAACAGCCAGACAAAACAGAACTGGTTGGTTCATTAATGGATTTTTAAGAGAATCGACTATACAAGGGTTATTAAAGCCGGACGTAACCTGTTAACCACCACACAAGAATATTTTAAAATAACAATTAAAGTACTCTCGTAGCATATTCGCTGAGAAACATACGCTTCTCTGTGTTTATATCCCGTGAAGAGATTTGGGTGTGGCGTGTCTAGCATATTCACCGGCCGCAATTGTAACTAAGGAAGGTCCAAGAGATCACTGACATCAAGCTGAACTTTTAACTCAGATCAAGGTCTACAAGAAAGCCCTTTTGTGAACCAACTACACCCACTGGAGAGGTGAGGAACGCATACTTATTATTATTATTATTAAAGATTAGCCGGTATTCTCCCGGCCCGGGCCTTGTCCAAGTGGTGGCCCGGCCTTGGCTCCCTCTTTAGGGAATGTCTGAGACCTAAGTCTCCCATGGGAGGAGGCACAAGTACCTCCTCATCTTTGGGACCAACTGTCCCCAGGCCTAGCCACAAGCTAGGCCTCTCTGGTCTGCCATCCCCGCCTCAAGGAGGTTAATGGGAATGACAGTCTTATGAGCTAAAGGCTCGGGCTCGGGCACCTACCCTACCCTAGAAGGGCTGGGCATGGTATCGATCGAACGCATACTTATTATTATTATTAAAGATTAGCCGGTATTCTCCCGGCCCGGGCCTTTTCCAAGTGGTGGCCCGGCCTTGGCTCCCTCTTTAGGGAGTGTCTGAGACCTAAGTCTCCCATGGGAGGAGGCACAAGTACCTCCTCATCTTTGGGACCAACTGTCCCCAGGCCTAGCCACAAGCTAGGCCTTTCTGGTCTGCCATCCCCGCCCCAAGGGGGCAAATGGGAATGACAGTCTTATGAGCTAAAGGCTCGGACTCAGGCACCTACCCTACCCTAGAAGGGTTAGGCATGGTATCGATCAGCCGAACGCATACTTCCTCACCTCTCGCCATTGCCATAACTGTCTCTCAGAAATAAAATTATACAAGTGATTTCTGGAAATGTGAGGTTGCCATTTTCTCTATAATCCTGGATAATGATAGTGCCCCTGCAGAATTAATGCCGTAGATTATAATCAAATACAAGATATACCCATATACCTATGATGGAAATAGTATAGGAAATATCGGAGCCAAACATAACAGAAAAACATATCTGTGACATAAATAAAATAGTATACCATGATTTTTACTCGTGACATAAATAAAATAGTATACCGTAATTTTTACCCGTGACATAAATAAAATAGTATACCGTAATTTTTACCCGTGATGTAAATAATAAAGTACATATAGGTGTATGTGTGAAATAAAAAACTAAAATATGGGCGATAAACGAGACATAAATAATAATAATATGGAATGATTTACTCCTGACATAAATTTACTCGGCAGTAAGAGTTGTGAGCACTGACGTAAATAATGTTTCGCTCATGAGTTGACAAAAACCGGTTCAGAAACATCAATAATATGTGTCATGTTAGTGAGAATGTTTAGACTCCACCCAGGGGTGTTGGTACTCTCTCTAGTGATGTTGGTACTCACCAGTGGTGTTTGGGCTCTCCCATGGTATTCGTACTCTAATGGTTTTCGTTCTATCTCCAGTGGTGTTCATTCTCTCTCTCCAGTGGTGTTCATTCTCCCTCCAGTGGTGTTTGTATTTTTTCAAGTGGTGTTCGTACTCCCTCCAGTGGTGCTCCTACTGCCCCCTAGTGGCGTTCGTATTCCTCTGGTGGCATTCATACTCCATCCAGGGGTGTTCACTGGGAGGAGAACGAACACCACAGCGGCGTTCGTACTCAACCCTGTGTGTTCAGACTCTTCCCAGAGGTACACAAACTTCACACAAGGGTGTTCAAACTGACAGAAGGAGGTGTTCAGAATACATTCCATCTTAGGTTATGACTTATTACCCACTGTTCTGTTTAGTATTCTGCAACTCTAAATTGATATTTCGAGCTATCATTAGTTGTATGTATGTATATATATATATATATATATATATATATATATATATATATATATATATATATATATATATATATATATATATATATATATATACACACAAAATGTGTGCTTGTGTGTGTATTCTATTAACATAGAATACAAATTAGTAATTATGCACTACAATTGAGTTAACAACCTCGTCTGACCTTGATAAACAGAATATATTTGATTTTGATTTTACCTGACTTTTGTTAAGTCTAGTTTTAGGTGGTAGTATTAAATATCGATGAAATATGCTAATTTTTTCTCGGATATATTTCAACCTCGAATTTCCATTCTGGCAAAATAATCGTGGAGGTTCTTCGACGCTGCGGGTGGGGAAGGGGGGGGGGGTTGATCCATGGAATAGGATCTGGTCTCCTCTTCCAAGGATCAACTCGAATTGCCTCCCATTCCCGCAGGCGTTGTATGACCCCCCTTCGTGTTTAGCGTTCTTCCCAATAAATGTAATGATTTGTTTGCAACGACCGCGGGCTGCAGCAAGGATACACACACACACACACACACACACACACACACACACACACACACATACACACACATACACACACAGGACAGCAGAGATAGGGGGGACATGATAACGACATACAAAATACTGAGAGGAATTGACAAGGTGGACAAAGACAGGAAGTTCCAGAGATGGGACACAGCAACAAGGGAACACAGTTGGAAGTTGAAGACACAGATGAATCACAGGGATGTTAGGAAGTATTTCTTCAGCCACAGAGTAGTCAGTAAGTGGAATAGTTTGGGAAGCGATGTAGTGGAGGCAGGATCCATACATAGCTTTAAGCAGAGGTATGATAAAGCTCATGGTTCAGGGAGAGTGACCTAGTAGCGACCAGTGAAGAGGCGGGGCCAGGAGCTCGGACTCGACCCCTGCAACCTCAACTAGGTGAGTGCACACACACACACACACACACACACACACACACACACACACACACACACACACACACACACACACACACACACACACACACACTGTTACACCTGCACACACGTCTGTTACACCTGCACACGACGCGTAATTGGCCGTAAAATTTACATTAATGCTTTAGGTCGGTGAGAACGCTCAAGGAATAAAAGACGACTTTTGCTCAGTAAATAATAGAATTATCACTTGACACTCGGTACGTTAAACGTTCTTGGTAAACTATGACTTAATTATTATTGTACTCTGTGAAGAAGAAACACACGGGTACTTAAACTTTTGTTGAGGAGAGGAATTACATGTGCAACATCTGGGTATCTTTATTTGTAGACGTTTCGCCATCCAGTGGCTTTATCAGTGCAATACAAGGACATAATATGAATGTAGAGCTATATACAGAAGATGAGGCAATCAGTCCCTCATCTTTTGTATATAGCTCTACATTCTTTATATTATGTCCTTGTATTGATGAACTCACTGGTTGGCGAAACGTCCACAAATAAAAATACCCAGATGTTGCACATGTGTCTGATTCTTCATCTTATTGGTATTATATACCATTCACGTATACCTTTTGTCGAGGAAATGTTTCGCTTTGTGTAGAGTTTATCGAGTTATACGTATGACTTGATGAAGTTCTGAACTAAGTGGAACGTTTCAACAAAAGCTTCTTTTGCAACGTGTCTTTTATTTTTTTCAAAATTGTCGGCAGTGCGTCATTAGAGTCCTTCACTGTGCTACAGTTTTCTTCCTTAAGAAAGTTGTGAAAACAAGCGCAAGAAAACTTACTTTCTTGAGGACTCGTCGACTACACAACTTTCTGTCAGTAATTACTAATTAAAATGACAACGTAAAACTTAACGGGAAAACAATAATGTGAACTTCCAGATTTTTTTTTAAGCGTTTTTCATTACACGTATTTTATGTTGGTGTCTGCCTCCTTCAGCATATTCACATATATAATAAGATAAACGTATGCTAAAAAATGCTCGGGGTAAAACTTACTCATTAAAATATAATCGCAATTGAGTTATGTAATATGAAGAAGACAGTTTGCCAGAGGGATTGATGATGCATCAACAACGAGGCTTATTAACGCGGGAAGGAGAGGCAGGATTGTACGTTATGAAGTAGGGTTTACAATCACCTCCCTATTAGGATGAGGGGGGGGGGTCACACATGCGACCAGCGCGCTGAAGGTACTAACAAAACCAGGAGCTGCTGTAGCTTCCCTACGAGGGAGGTGTGCTACACAAGCAGCCAACACCCAGAAGGTACTGAGAGAAACAGGAGCTGTTGTAGCCTCACTGTGAGATGGGTACCACACAGGCAACCAACACCCAGAAGGTACTGAGAGAAACAGGAGCTGTTGTAGCCTCACTGTGAGATGGGTACCACACAGGCAACCAACACCCAGAAGGTACTGAGAGAAACAGGAGCTGTTGTAGCCTCACTGTGAGATGGGTACCACACAGGCAACCAACACCCAGAAGGTACTGAGAGAAACAGGAGCTGTTGTAGCTTCACTGTGAGATGGGTACCACACAGGCAACCAACACCCAGAAGGTACTGAGAGAAACAGGAGCTGTTGTAGCCTCACTGTGAGATGGGTACCACACAGGCAACCAACACCCAGAAGGTACTGAGAGAAACAGGAGCTGTTGTAGCCTCACTGTGAGATGGGTACCACACAGGCAACCAACACCCAGAAGGTACTGAGAGAAACAGGAGCTGTTGTAGCCTCACTGTGAGATGGGTACCACACAGGCAACCAACACCCAGAAGGTACTGAGAGAAACAGGAGCTGTTGTAGCCTCACTGTGAGATGGGTACCACACAGGCAACCAACACCCAGAAGGTACTGAGAGAAACAGGAGCTGTTGTAGCTTCACTGTGAGATGGGTACCACACAGGCAACCAACACCCAGAAGTTACTAACAAAAACAGGAACTGCTGTAGCAACAGCGGCAACAGATATAGGAAAAAGGACGCAAAATGTAGATACTGGGAGCTTGTTCACGCAAGGACTGAAACGTTTCCGATAAAGCATTCTAATTTCTTCATTTGTTTTCCAACTGCTAGTGATCATCAAGTTGCTGCATCTTCCAGCAGCAGCACTAAAATAAATATAGTTGAGATTAATAGAGTGCTGAAATAATTCGTAATAATGATTTGAAGAGGATTAGTTAAAATTTATAAAGGATATAGGAAAGTGCTGGTTTAGCAGTACAATGGTAGGCTAGTGTCTAACAATCTGCTAAGTAGATTCATTGAAGCTAACATCTTGATTTGCTTTAAAAATAAGTTAGAAACAGAGAGAGAAGATTGAATTTGAGAAACGCATGAGCCACTAGGTGTCTAATACAATGCACCTCTATTGTTATGTTCAAAAGCAACAGCAGCAGGAGTAGCAAGAGCAGTGGAAGTAACAGCACTAGCAGCACCAGCAGGAGCAACAGCAATCAGAACGGCACAGGCTCCAGCAGCAGGTGCCGGATGCTTGTCAAAAGATTCCTTGCATGAAATTCTTTACTACTTAACGTCCCAGGACTCGTCCACCATGTTCTCTCTCTCTCTCTCTCTCTCTCTCTCTCTCTCTCTCTCTCTCTCTCTTTATCTCCTTCCTCTACTTTGTATGTACGTTGCAGTGTGTGTTTGTGTGGTTAACCCTTGCATGCTCCCTTGTCCAGAGGAGACTGATAAATAGAAGCTTGGCGTGCTGGGTTGTGACATACTCATCCTGTTAAACCACGTCCTCTTCTTCAGCTCCTCTCTCAAAGTCTATAATCATATAGTTATTAATAGTTACTCCTGTGCAACACGCATGCCAAGTTATGCATGTATATATATATATATATATATATATATATATATATATATATATATATATATATATATATATATATATATATATATATATATATATATATATATATATATATATTGCAGAACCAATGTTTAAGTAATTGCGAAGACTGCCTTAATATATTGGCCTGCATTCGAGGTCTTCAGGCAAATGAGTGTGCTGAAGTAGGTAGTTGCTTTATACCGAGAAGTGGAAGTCCCCTCTCACCTGCCAGTTACGACAAAAATAATAGTAATGAATGTCAATATATATAAAATATGTAGTCACCAGTTGGGAAGGAGTCAGGTGAGCGCATCAGGGTACGCTTGTGGTTGAAGAGACGACACGTGTTGCAAAACATACTTTTATTGGGGCAACGATTGGCTTTGCTGGATTTAATAAATCCCTAACAGAGTCATACATATTCCCAATAAAACTTGCTCTGTAATGCGTGTCTGTTGTTCAATACTGTAGGAAGATGTGTGAATAATATACAATACCGACAAGATGAGGCATTCGACACATGTACGAGGTCGTGGACCGGGCCGCGGGGGCTTTGATCCCCGAAATGCCCTCCAGGTAGGTAGACAACGTCTGGGTATCCCTACTGGTAAATATTTCGCCACCCAGTGGCTTTATCAATACAAATTCAGGGATATAATGAGAAAACTGTGGAAATATATTCAAAAGATAAGGTAATCATCCCCTCAGCCTTGGAGTAGGCAGAAGAAAATTCTGATCAAGTTCTGGATGCTAGTATCCGCTTTCCACTCCCTGAATCCCGCTATCAGCTGGCATATGGAGAAGGTATTGTTTTGAATACCATTTATGAAAAAAAAAAATAGACTTGGATGCCACTGATAACGAAAAACTTTAACGTACAAGTCTTTCAGTTGATTTGATGATTTCTCTCAGCTTTGTGTTTAAATATAGACTTGGTGTGTTTCACAGTCTTTGTTTTTTCAAAATACCAACCCAAAATCTAAATCGTCATTAGGTACACAGATACCTTTTACGCAACACCTGAATACTTTCAGCAGGTCTTGGAGTTTCTTACAGGAGTGGAGTCTTGTCTTACACAAGATACGACATTTCAGCAGGACTGCAGTTTTCTAACATTTTTCACAGTATACATCCCTGTGGACACGTGAAGGTGGCGTAGCCCGGCAGTGTGGTTAACCATAGCAGCAGCGACCACTGGTTTACAAATGCTGGATACAGCTGAGTATTGAAGCAGTGGTAACTAGCCAGTATATTCATCGCTGTCTGAACTGTGACAGTTCCAAAGACTGGCACGCAAAATAAAATCAGCGATATCACGAAGAGAAATACTTTTGATTAGTTTCGAGAGTTTTTCGTACCCTTGTAGCCCAGGCTATTTCCGTTGGTGTCCCCCATAGCCATCACAGCCTGGTTGATGTAGCACTTAGCGGAGGTAGTCATCCAGTCTCCCATTGAAAACTTCAACACTTGTTGCGGCAATGTTTCTTAGATCTGGTGGCAGCAGGTTGAAGAATCTTGACCCACGACATGTTGATCATGAATGTAATTAAAATAATCTTACTTTATCTGCCGTCCTTGGAGGATAATACTGAATTATATCCACGCTCCTCCCTCTCCATAGTATTATAAATTCGCCCACAAGGACTCATCCGTCCAAGTTTTGGACAAATGGTCAGGATGTGCATAAGCTTCTCACTGCAGCATTTCTAATTTATTCTACGATTATTGTTATTAATCATCGCATTTCAGAAATTCGTTGTATTTATTGGCCGACTATGGATTTTAGGACGTGCTTCTCCACAGCTCGTCTTACGCTTTTAGAGCTCCATCCATCCATTAGCGTCCTTGCTAATGTTATCTTTCTCATTTGTTATTGATATTCAACGTTTTCTCGGTAATTTATTCTTTTATTCAGGAACAGAAGCAACAGACGTAGCAGCAACACAAGCAGGAACAGTAACGAATGTAACAGGAACAGCAGCAGCATCTAGCACATAAACAAGAGCAGTTGCAGTCGCATAAACAACATAAACAAGAAGAGCAGCAGAAGCAGTAGCAGATGCGGCAACAACAGCAGAAGCAGTAACAGGTGTAAAAACAGCAGCAAAAGCAGTAACAGGTGCAGCAACAGCAGCAGCAGGAAAGTTAACAGGAGAAAAAAACAGCAGCAGAAGCAGTGACAGGCACAAAAACAGCAGCAAAAGCAGTAACAAGTGCAGCAGCAGAAGCAGTTAACAGGAGCAAAAAAAACAACAGCAGAAGCAGCAAGAGGCGCAAAAACAGTAGCAGCAGAAGCAGTTAACAGGAGCAAAAACAGCAGCAGAAGCAGTAAGAGGCTCAAAAACAGCAGAAGCAGTAACAGGTGCAGCAACAGCAGGCTCGGCTAAAGCAGAATCAGCGTTTAGATAATGCCTGTTCACGCCAGGACCAACAGAGATAATAACAGTGTCTTGAAAGCATTACTGTGGGCTGCTTGTGAAATTCTGCCATGAAGCAATTTGATCTTTTCCCCCTCAAGAACATTATAATTATATAGAGCTGCACTTGATGCTACATAGCCCATGCCGAGCCAACATATAATGTAATCCTTCCACATATAATGTACTCTTGCCAATGGAGAACCTCTACGGCGATGACTGGAAAATTGTGAATGGTTAGCCAATTTGGAAAGTAATTTCTTCCCTCGGATTCAGTTTAATGAGTTGTAAGTATTACTCTTCGAAAATCATGAGTAAACATGACGGAAAATTTTATCTCACTTTTACCGGCGCTGAGGAGAGAGATGTTAAGGCAGTGTTTACGCTGATATTGAGGTAAGATGTGTGGATGTTGGAGAGATACCGATATTTTTTTTCCTTGCGTTCTGTTTCTTTTTTCTTTTTATTTAGGTATTTGCCTTTATATACATATCTCTGAGTGCATATTCAACTTGCATACAGAGCTATCAGAGACTGCACGGTCACCTTCATACATAGCTAGGAGAAACTGTTCTCCAACATACATATGTATGAGAGATTGGATATTTGCCTATATACATCATGTATATGTCTACGAGACTACATGTTCACCTTCATACATAGCTCTCCACACACACACACACACACACACACACACACACACACACACACACACACATATGGGTTATGTTCTATGAGGAGAGATTAAAGGCGCTAAACCTGATGACTCTGGAGGAGACGACTATGGATGACATGATATCGTTCGTTCAAAATGCTGATAGGAATTGATAGGGTAGACAGGAACAGATTGTTTGAGAGGCGAGAAACAGGAACACAGTTGCACAACTAGAAGTTAAAAACACAAGTGAGTCACAGGAATGTTAGGCAGTATTTCTTTAGTCTTAGAGTGGTTTTAGAAGTGGAACAACCTGAATAGTTGAGTGATAGAGGCATAATCTATACATATCTTTAAGAGGAGGTACGATAAGGCTCTCGAAACGAGAAGAGAGTAAACCTAGTAGCGGCTAGCGAAGAGTCGAGGCCAGGAACTGAGACTCGATCCTTGCAACCATTTATAGATGAGCACATCACACGCAAAAGAACTAAGTGTCTTTAGACAGTGGCCTTTGACAACTGGTGACTAAGACAAAAATTTCCCCAAGTAATAACAATGTTGCCATCGTAATGACAAATGACTGAGGACAACTGTGTTGTCCTGGATGCACACAGCAAATATATTGTAGATTTAGTGGAAAAATTAATGTTATTAGAAGATAGGGGAAACTTTCATTGCCTCTCAGGGAAGGGAATACAGGATAGTGTATAAATACAGCAATACAACAGCATACAGCAGAGATGATTATGGAGGTACGACAAGGTGCTTAGGGGAAACTTACGTGTCCCTTATCTTCTAATAACATTAATTTTTCCACTATAATCTACCTTGTCCGTAATAACAATCGCATTTGCTGTGTCTGTTTCGTAAGGTGAAGTCCAGGACAACACAGTTGTCCTCAAAGATTCCTAAAGTTATACCATGAATTAAGGAAAGATCCTGGACTTTACCTTACGAAACAAACACAGCAAATGTGATAAAGTGGACAAAGTCTATTACAGTGGACATATGAACATTTTATTTTTTTAGAAGACGGGGAACTTACATGCCACTTAAGTTGTGCGCAATGAGAGACTGACATCTACCGAACCCCTCAAGATGCAAGGAACGTCAAGCCTCGAAAGTTCTGGGAAGCTTGTAACAAATTCCTCCCTGCCAGGAGACACAAAGAGAACCTGTGGTTGAACCACGAGTATAAGGAAGCAAGACTTAGAAACAAGCTAAAAAAATAACTCGCCGATTTGGGTAAAGAAAAAGTTTCGAGAGTAAACATCACACCTCTTCTGCCTCCCAAGACACACAAGAGTGGAATAATATCAGCCGCATATGCCAGACTAGCAAAGATAAGAATTGCCTTTAGAAATCTGAATAAGAAAGCCTTCAAAACACTATTCACTGCATATGTAAAATCGATGTGCGAGTATGAAGCCCCAACATGGAGCCCACACCTACCAAAACACACAAAATATGAAGGCTTTGCTGTAAAGTTAGCATCTCATTTGAATTTTTCTTTAACAACCTGACCTCACGATTTTGGAAGTGTTTCAACAAAAGGAGACATGATCACGACATGGAAAATACTCAACGACTGAAAACTTGGACAACAAGCTGTAGAAATGCGAGTAAGTTATTTTACAGCATTAAGTAGCTAAATCGTGAAAATAAAATTGAGAAGAGCGAAGTTAAGAGAGAGACAGACACACACACACACACACACACACACACACACACACACACACACACACACACACACAAGGTTCCTTCTAAAGTCATAAACCGAGTATTTATCTTAGGTGTGCAACCTTTACATTCCTTCATTACATACTTCTCACTGGGCGTGAGACACTGTAATAGAATTTCGAAAGTATTTCCCGATAATGATCGTTTTGAAAATAATTATTTTACGACCTGAAATCGAAGTCTTTAAAATAATGACTTCATAACAGCTAATTTTGCGTGAAATTTATAATTACCAAAATTCACTTAGCAAAAACATGGAACATATTATTTATTATAAAAAAAAATAATAAGTCTTTTGGAGTAGGGAAAGTACATGCCGCGAGGCGTTATTATTAGTAATGATTCTGAGAGAGCTCCTCCTGGAGTATGAAGGTGGATGATAGTACCACAGATGGAGGATATAGTAGCCCAAACAATGTACTAAAAGATTTGTATACACCTCTACACGGAGTGTAGAGGTGTATACAAACGTTTCGCCTACTGTGTAGGCGAAACGTTTCATAATAAAGATACCTAACTGTTGCATATGTGTCTTACCTAACAACCTGTCGGTATTTTATACCATTTTAATGTTCAATCTATGGTAGAACATGGTGGAAGCATCCGCGATAAGTTTATTTAGGCACAGGGACGCATAGTGTAAATTACCTAGGATTAAACACCCCCCTCCCCAGAAAAAAAAATCTAATGGTTATAATTATAGCCATGATTTTTAAAGGGGTGGAAGGGTAAGCCTGCGGAAGGCCTCGGTCAAATGACCCAAAGCTCTTGTGGCAGGTCGTCATATGACTAAGACACGCGTCAGGAAATAATTGTCGTGTTTCCTGACGAATCTAACCTAACCTAAGCTAACCCAAATAAGTCAACGTGACTTTTTTTCATTGGGGCCCTTGATGTGGCTACCCTTGTTACATTATGCAAACGATAACTATGTTTCCAAAACCATATTCCATCACACAAGATAATATTCGTAAATGTGATAAAGAAATTTATTATCCAGAGCTAGGAGACTATTATGGCGATGAGGATCTAGCCAAGTATTTCTCCGTAGAATAGCTAAGGAAGCTTCAGAGTTGTTCTGGCGATGCTGTTGGGTGGTCATTACTATTTCTCAGGATCTATCACACACGCGCATGTAGTGGAATTAATAGGAAAGGAATGAAAGACACGAAAGTGAGTATTGATGTATGGACCATTTGACCACAGTGGGGAACCCAGTCTTCATCCAGTTCTCTGAAGGCATTTTTATGTTCTGTTGGAACGATATGTTTAGAGCAACTATCGGCTCAGGCTGACACATTTTATTATCTTCAGAGTATATCTTGGTTGATAAAGTTTGACACGAGAACCCATCCTGTAGATGGAGTATGACAGGAAAACGCAGCGTGTGTGGTGGAATACAAGAAAACCCATCCTCTGGGATGGAGTATGACAAGAAAATGAGTCCTGTGTGATGTGTGCTTGGTCAGCAGTGTTTGTTTTTGCTCTACATTAGTAGGACGTCAGTCATTCAAATTACGTGAAACTTATTCAGTATTAGAATCCATCATGCATTATCACCCGATTTTCTACTTTGCATACAATTTTTCGATAGAGAGAGAGAGAGATAGACAGACATAAAGAGACAGACAGGGGTTTAGAAAGTCAATGAGGAGAGCGTGCGCATGTGTAGCAATAATTTCCGGTAGGAGGAGCTGAAAGTACTACCAGGAGCAGTATCTCAGTCAATTTAAAGTCCGACCTTAAATGTCAAATTGCTCTTGCATGGGATATAACGTGGAAGCTCTTTCATGTTCAATGATACGATCACGGGAGCGTCAGCCTGAAAGACCTCGGCGTGAGTGCAAGAGTCAGGCAATAATCTATACTTGGGCTGAGTCCAGAAATAGAACCCAGGAGGTATATCTTCGTGAGGGTAGTGGAGAATAGTGTGGGTGGAAAGTAGTATATGTCAGGGAGAATAGTGTGGGTGGAGGGTAGTATATGTCAGGGAGAATAGTGTGGGTGGAGGGTAGTATATGTCAGGGAGAATAGTGTGGCTGGAGGGTAGTATATGTCAGGGAGGATAGTGTGGCTGGAGGGTAGTATATGTTTACCTGGAGTTTACCTGGAGAGAGTTCCGGGGGTCAACGCCCCCGCGGCCCGGTCTGTGACCAGGCCTCCTGGTGGATCAGAGCCTGATCAACCAGGCTGTTGCTGCTGGCTGCACGCAAACCAACGTACGAGCCACAGCCCGGCTGGTCAGGAACCGACTTTAGGTGCTTGTCCAGTGCCAGCTTGAAGACTGCCAGGGGTTTGTTGGTAATCCCCCTTATGTATGCTGGGAGGCAGTTGAACAGTCTCGAGCCCCTGACACTTATTGTATGGTCTCTTAACGTGCTAGTGACACCCCTGCTTTTCATTGGGGGGATGGTGCATCGTCTGCCAAGTCTTTTGCTTTCGTAGTGAGTGATTTTCGTGTGCAAGTTCGGTACTAGTCCCTCTAGGATTTTCCAGGTGTATATAATCATGTGTCTCTCCCGCCTGCGTTCCAGGGAATACAGGTTTAGGAACCTCAAGCGCTCCCAGTAATTGAGGTGTTTTATCTCCGTTATGCGCGCCGTGAAGGTTCTCTTTACATTTTCTAGGTCAGCAATTTCACCTGCCTTGAAAGGTGCTGTTAGTGTGCAGCAATATTCCAGCCTAGATAGAACAAGTGACCTGAAGAGTGTCATCATGGGCTTGGCCTCCCTAGTTTTGAAGGTTCTCATTATCCATCCTGTCATTTTTCTAGCAGATGCGATTGATACAATGTTATGGTCCTTTAAGGTGAGATCCTCCGACATGATCACTCCCAGGTCTTTGACGTTGGTGTTTCGCTCTATTTTGTGGCCAGAATTTGTTTTGTACTCTGATGAAGATTTAATTTCCTCGTGTTTACCATATCTGAGTAATTGAAATTTCTCATCGTTGAACTTCATATTGTTTTCTGCAGCCCACTGAAAGATTTGGTTGATGTCCGCCTGGAGCCTTGCAGTGTCTGCAATGGAAGATACTGTCATGCAGATTCGGGTGTCAACTGCAAAGGAAGACACGGTGCTGTGGCTGACATCCTTGTCTATGTCGGATATGAGGATGAGGAACAAGATGGGAGCGAGTACTGTGCCTTGTGGGAGGATAGTGTGGGTAGAGAGTAGTATATGTCAGGGAGGGCAGTGTGGCTGGAGGGTAGTATATGTGTGGCTGGAGGGTAGGTCATAGTGTGGATAGTATATGTCAGGGAGGATAGTGTGGATATGTATATGTCAGGGAGGTTAGTGTGGATGGAGGGTAGTATATGTCAATGAGGATAGTGTGGGTGGAGGGTAGTATATGTCAGGGAGGATAGTGTGGATGGAGGGTAGTATATGTCAGGGAGGATAGTGTGGATGGAGGGTAGTATATGTCAGGGAGGTTAGTGTGGATGGAGGGTAGTATATGTCAATGAGGATAGTGTGGGTGGAGGGTAGTATATGTCAGGGAGGATAGTGTGGATGGAGGGTAGTATATGTCAGGGAGGTTAGTGTGGATGGAGGGTAGTATATGTCAGTGAGGATAGTGTGGGTGGAGTGTAGTATATGTCAGGAGGATAGTGTAGATGGAGGGTAGTATATGTCAGGGGGGTTAGTGTGGATGGAGGGTAGTATATGTCAGGGAGGTTAGTGTGGATGGAGGGTAGTATATGTCAGGGAGGATAGTGTGGGCGGAAAGTTGTATATGTCGGGGAGGATAGTGTGGGTGGAGGGTAGTATAAGTCGGGGAGGATAGTTTGGGTGGAGGGTAGAATATGTCAGGGAGGATAGTGTGGGTGGAAATGATGAGTATAGACATAGTCTAGTGTAGGCGGAGAGTAGTCTGGGTGGAGACCTCGGATGTTGAACATAGACAGACACTGATGCTGGGGGATAACTTAGTGAGAGTGAATGATATCACCACCACTGGAAGATAAAATAAGAGACTAACAGAATCAAAAGGAAGGATCCTAAACTTTTATTTTGTGTACAAAATCTAGGAGCTGTGGTAAGATGGTGCAAGATCCACCTTCAGCACCTTCATATGTGTGTGTGTATACATACATACTCTTATATATATATATGTATATATATATATATATATATATATATATATATATATATATATATATATATATATATATATATATATATATATATATATATAGTGCATGTTTGAATATGTGTGTGTACTCACCTAGTTGTGGTTGCAGGGGTGAGTCACAGCTCCTGGTCTCGCCTCTTCACTGGTCGCTACTAGGTCCCTCCCTGCTCCATGAGCTTTATCATTCCTCTTCCTCTATCCTGCCTCCACTACATCACTTCCCAGACTATTCCACTTTCTGACAACTCTGTGACTGAAGAAATACTTCCTAACATCCCTGTGATTCATCTGAGTTTGACTTCCAATTGTGACCCCTTGTTGCTGTGTCCCATCTCTGGAACATCCAGTCTCTGTCCACCTTGTCAATTCCTCTCAATATTTTGTATGTCGTTATCATATCTTCCCTATCTCCTTTGCACTCTCTCTGATTTCCGTACCTGCTTGGATAGGTGTAGGTTCCAAACTTGTGCTGCATACTCCAATACAGGCCTGACGTGGTGTACAGGGTCCTGAACGATTCCTTATTGAGATGTCGGAATGCTATTCTTAGGTTTGCTAGGCGCCCATATGCTGCATCAGTTATTTGCTTAATGTGCGCCTCAGGAGATGTGCCCGGTGTTATACTCACCCCAAGATCCTTTTTCTTGAGTGAGCTTTGAGTGTGTGTGTGTGTGTGTGTGTGTGTGTGTGTGTGTGTGTGTGTGTGTGTGTGTGTGTGTGTGTGCGTATGTATGTATGCATATTGTAGACGTTCTTTTACTTACGACTACAAGAGAGACAGGATGTATTGTGAGATCAATCGGTAATCACCGTTGTAGTGTGTAGGCTTGGTCGAAGTCTTTTGTGGCCGTGTCAGTCATGGTGACAGAGGTCGACAGTCCCTTTGTAGTCGCTTCTTCCTTATTCATGCATTTCACTTGTTCAAATGATAAAGAAAGGAAACAGAAGAAAATAAATTAGAAGTACAGGAAAAGGAGGAGAAAGAAGAGAAGGAAAAGACTTCAGCCTCCTGTATTTTAAATTCTCTACCTGTAACTCTAGCGCCATGATCGGTGAAGTTGTGATGTCATGCTTGTAGCACACAATATGAGCAAAAAAAAAAAAGAAAAAGAATTACTGGAAAAGCGAATAAATTAACGTATTACAGACAAATATGTAGACAAAGAGATGTTATAAACCAAGCTGCGTACAGCTTTATCAAATACGATCTTACATACCCCTTGTTTACACCACTATAATGTCACCCTAAGGCGCTATAATCGAGGTGGGTCAGGAGATTATAGCACCGCCCCCACACCCACTACCCCAGCAGATTATAGCACCGCCCCCACACCCACTACCCCAGCAGATTATAGCACCGCCCCCACACCCACTACCCCAGCAGATTATAGCACCGCCCCCACACCCACTACCCCAGCAGATTATAGCACCGCCCCCACACCCACTACCCCAGCAGATTATAGCACCGCCCCCACACCCACTACCCCAGCAGATTATAGCACCGCCCCCACACCCACTACCCCAGCAGATTATAGCACCGCCCCCACACCCACTACCCCAGCAGATTATAGCACCGCCCCCACACCCACTACCCCAGCAGATTATAGCACCGCCCCCACACCCACTACCCCAGCAGATTATAGCACCGCCCCCACACCCACTACCCCAGCAGATTATAGCACCGCCCCCACACCCACTACCCCAGCAGATTATAGCACCGCCCCCACACCCACTACCCCTTTCACTAACATGTAAAAAAAAGTACGTTCTACAAAAAAGTTTTTTAGTTTTCGTCGACTTTAGCCAGGTTAAATTTCTGTCCCTTTGTTAATTTTCATGGAAAACATTACTTACAATATATATTGCTTTATGACTGTTTTACATAGGAAAGAGAAGCGAATCTATGAGTTATAGTAATAATAAAAATAATAATAATATAACAATTACAATAACAATAATAATCGTAATACTATGACAGTAATGAACAATTATCAATTACCGACTTGATAATGGTCCAGGAGAGACCGAAATATCATAAGTTTCTTATGTAAATTGAGTTGTGGATCCCTGATTTAATTTTTTTTAACACGTCGGCCGTCTCCCATCGAGGTTGGGTGACCCGAAAAAGAGAAAACACTTCCACCGTCAGTTATTCAATCACTGTCTTTCCTAAGGTGTGCTGACATCCCATTTCAGCTGACTATCTACACTATTACATCTTTGTAACTTGCCGAGCAAGCCAAAATAAAGACAACGCCAGGCACCAGAGAATAAAATGTATGAGAATATTGAGATGGTTTATTTCGCTAACGTGACAAGACAGGCGGGGCGAAATAAAGAGGGCTCTGCAATACTTAAAGATTTTATTACGACACACATCGCCCACCTGGGGACTTTCTTAATTCCGATCCAAATCGAATCCTAATCCTAAGCAGGTGAAACAACGTCTAATAAGTGCTCTAAGTGTCCTTATATTACGGTTTGTTGATAATGATATACATGCAACAGTACGGTGGTGCAAACTGTGCACTGCCGTGAATACAGTAGTGGTACATCCCGTCCACTACCATGAACACAGTAGTGGTGTACCCGGTCCACTATTGCAAATAACGAGCGTTTTGTTTCCAACTATGTCTTCCCTGTCAGACGTTACCATCCCGTTTTATGTAATTTTGGTTATTTGTGGGTAAGTGTACGTAAATATAGGTCAATTACGGTTGATAACTTACCCTACTTTAACTTATTCTAACTTAAAGTACTCTTAACCTAATAATCTAGATCCTAACCTACCGCAGCGCATGTTAACTTAACCTAATTTTTCGTAATGCAGTCTAATCTTAACCTATCGCAGCTAAACTTATTCTAATGTAAACTAACGACCCTAATATATCTTATTCCTCCCTTGAATATTTTTTTTTGGGGTCTCTATCTCAGAAGGTGCAGTGATGCACAGCAACAAGTTGGAGAACGAACTGGATTCTAGAGAACAGGTTGCAGTATTAAGTTTAAAGTTGCACATACTCGCTGCATGTTGCAGGCCAGCCCGAAATCAAGGCATCGGTTTGCATTCGTCAGAGTGAAAGAAATGAAAGCGCGATTCAAGACCAGAGAGGAAATAGCTCGGAAAAGACCCGTACGGGGCTTAAGGAGAAAACATTTTACGCTCTGTTATTTCAGTATGAATTTGTTCTGGTCGAATGGCTCTATTTGAGCAGCAGTTGAGAAGAAAAATTCCTAGAGCCTTTTTTTTCCCCTTCTCCTTTCTCACAAAGGCGTTTGATGTTGCTCTTGAGTCGGTTTTGTCTACGTTGGACGTTCCATTTAATCCATCAAGATTTTTTCTCTCGAGATCACCATATCATTTTACAGTTGCTTTTTGTTTGTGCCAGAAGGGTATTCCTGAAGAAACACTTTTTTCTGGACGTATTTACTGGGGTTACAGTCTATTTACAAATATAACTTTATTGTATTGATGAAATCAGGCCAAGGCCTCTCCTCCATAGTGGATGTAACATATATATGCAAAACAACCACTGTGAAAAAAATAGTGAAATTCCAAGCTGTTTCGTGATTTCGTATCTGCTTACTGTGATCTTATCAGCTAAGGTAGATGTACATGTGTAGTCCCACACCACCTGCTTACCGTCTGTCCAGGCTTGAAGGGTGATACCATCTGGACGCTTCTAGCTGCCATCAGATCTGCGTGTGTGTGTATATATATATATATATATATATATATATATATATATATATATATATATATATATATATATTCTCACATTATCAAGAAACTGTGATAATGTGATAAGTCACGAAAGCGCTTGGAATTTCACTATTTTTTTCACAGTGGTTGTTCCGCATATTGTGATATCACCTGTTTACTGCCATCTTATTGCATATATGTGTGTGTGTGTGTGTGTGTGTGTGTGTGTGTGTAATGGGAGAAGGGACTTATATACTGCAGACAGATGAGGTGGAGCAGTGGTAGAAGGAATCACCAGTGGCAAAACCCACTAGTGGAAGTAGGTTAGTCCTATAGGTCAGGCAAGTTTTGAAGAATTTCCTGCATGAAGATCCCAAGATGGTGGTACTTAAACTCTCGGGTGTCATGTCAGCAACTCGGTTACCAAATAAAGAATATGAAGAGTCACCAACCTGTTTCAGTGAGGTTCGGTGCTGGAAAATAATACTTCAGTGAAAACTTGTTAGTGGGAGCAGGTCTCCATTGGACTTTAGTTAGCTCCTCGGAGCTTTGTCAAACCAATACATGATATGAGAAATTATCAGTATGTATAATGGAAGAGAAGTTAGGTGTGGGAGGAGTCAAGACAGTGATGGGCAGGTCAGGTCTTACCAGGGAAGTATCAAGTGTTAGTGTTAGTAGAAGTAGTATTAGTAATAGTAGTAGTAGTAGTAGAAGGAGAAGGAGGTGGTAGCAGGTTAACCAACGGGATGGAAATACTGAAACTACCCGAGTGCTGGACTACGGTGATACAAACCGGGAACAGTGAGATGCTTCAATGTACTGCGTTTTCTGTAGCTCGCCAGATGGCCATACGAACTACAGAGAAGCATGCAAGCGTTTTTCATGTCCTGGCTAAGGGTGTATATATGTTCTCCGAGGCGTAGTTCCTGATTTCTTGCCGTCTCTACCACGTATTTTGTATCACAGCCACCACATGGGATGACATAACTGCCTCATTCCTCATTAAAAAGGACTATACTATGGGTGGGAATAGAACCCGCAGCCAGAGAGTCATAAAACTCCAGACCGAAGCGTTCGCCACTTAGTTACTGGGAAAGTTTGTTCTCTCTTAATTAACTCAGTCTCCATGAAATCCAGCGCAATCCGATTTTATCACATGTTTCTGTATACCCAGAAGCAGATTTTAGGCTGTACAGCATTCCAAAATTTTATGAGGGGGGAGTGGCGCCCCGTTAGGGGGCATTTTCGTTGCACCATGTTGACTGACACATCTTTTTTAAAGGTGCTCTTGATAATGATTTTCTAATCTTGTACAGCTTTCCAAATTATAAATTTGTGAGTGGCGCCAATTTGGGAATTTTTTTCTTTTGGTCTCATCAAATGTGAGAAAAACACTTTACACACAGGAAGAATTACTCAAGAAAATATTTCCTTTACCTTTTCTTTTCTTAAATTTATAGCATACCTTTTAAGACACGAGATATAGCAGAGCAGCATCGGGTGAGTCTGCTGTTATATATATATATATATATATATATATATATATATATATATATATATATATATATATATATATATATATTGGAATGCTGTACAGCCTAAAATCTGCTTCTGGGTATATAGAAACATGTGATAAAATCGGATTGCGCTGGATTTCATGGAGACTGAGTTAATTAAGAGAGAACAAACTTTCCCAGTAACTTAGTGGCGAACGCTTCGGTCTAGAGTTTTATGACTCTCTGGCTGCGGGTTCTATTCCCACCCATAGTATGGTCCTTTTTAATGAGGAATGAGGCAGTTATGTCATCCCATGTGGTGGCTGTGATATATATATATATATAAACCAAAACTATTATCCAGAGGGCTGAGGAGGGGTTGTTGAGGTGGTTCGGACATGTAGAGAGAATGGAACAAAACAGAATGAGTTCGAGAGTGTATAAATCTGTAGTGGAGGGAAGACGGGGTAGGGGTCGGCCTAGAAAGGGTTGGAGGGAGGGGGTAAAGGAGGTTTTGTGTGCAAGGGGCTTGGACTTCAAGCAAGCGTGCATACGCGTATTTGATAGGAGTGAATGGAGACAAATGCGCTTTAATACTTGACGTGCTGTTGGAGTGTGAGCAAAGTAACATTTATGAAGAGATTCAGGGAAACCGGCAGGCCGGACTTGAGTCCTCCTGGAGATGGGAAGTACAGTGTCTCCACTGAAGGAGGGGTGTTAATGTTACAGTTTTATAACTGTAGTGTAAAGCACGCCTCTGGCAGGATAGTGATGGAGTGAATGATGAAAGTTTTTCTTTTTCGGGCCACCCTGCCTTCGTAGGAATCGGCCGATGTGTTAATAAAAATAATATATATATATATATATATATATATATATATATATATATATATATATATATATATATATATATATATATATATATATATATATATATATATTTGTTGCGTGTGCATGTAAGGGCTCATGTTCGTTCGTGCCTGTGTGTATGTGTGTGTGTGAGGGGCAGCTTCCATGATAACATCTTTATTTATCACGCCTTCCGTGTCTCCCGTACCCAGGCATGCGTCTTAGAAGATGAAGATGATGAAGAAGAAAGCTTTAAACTTTATTGCATTACTATCACTAGAAGATAAGTAATCCAGGCTAACCCAAGAAAGCCAGTTACTGTGGCTTATATTACGTGGAATTATTTTTTCCCTTTTAGTCCTGCAACAAAATGTAACCTGTAGCATCCTAATAATTACTAGTAATCAGTCTAATACTAGATAACAGGAGCAGCAGATGCTAGGAGAATATTTGCCCGTAATCTCTACCCTCCCAGGATTCAACCTGGCTCCATTATGTTGTGAAATGAACGCTCTAGAACTTATTTTCCAAGGACCCTGTCCAGAGTGTCTCTTTCTCCCATACTCTGGCAATAACCAACAGCCTGACTGATCAAAGACAGGTTGATACTAAGCGGACGGAGAATCAAGCCTTAATTCCTTGCTCTGAATTAACCTTTCACTCAGCGATTCACGAAATAACAAATAATGAAGAATAAAGAGTCACAATACCGTGGCTGGAACTGTTCACTCAAAACCTGCACTTACTAACCTTATGACGACGTTTCTGTCCGTGCTGGACCACTGTCAAGTCACGAACCATTGCTCCTCTCATGCTTGCGAGTTTTTGGTGGAAAATACACAAGCTCCCGTACCCCGACTCGTTCTTGCTCTCTCATGTCGAAATCATAGTCATTGGTGCCAACCACAGTGAGGGTATTACTTTACGATGTTTCACCCTCTGGTATAACTGTGTCTAGCATTAGGAATAATATTAGGAGAGAAGTAAATAATGAAAATGATTGTTATAGGAATGCAGTTAGAAGCCTGAGTAGATCTATAACCCACTATGATAACATGAACGTAGATAAGTATGTTTATGGAGCAACGTGCAATGTGAACAGACTGACTGATGTTGTAGTGGCCAGGCTTAGGCTTGGTTACAAGTACTTCTGGCAGTTTGGGAGACACACAGATGATGATCAAACTAAATGTAAATTATGTGATCAGGCATATGGTCACTCTCTTGAACACTATGTGCTTAATTGTCCACTTATTGAGGAATACAGAGACAGACAGTATAATAACCTATGTGACATGTCAAGATATCTTATTAATGAAAATAAGATACCAGATATACTAAGCAAATTTCCTAAATTTGCTTGTAACAGATAAGTGAACTATAGATATGTAGATATAAATCCATATGTATTCCTGTTAACCCTTTGGGGCCTAGTTCCTAGGCCTTTTGTGTATCCATATGCTCTCGCGCTACCGTCCACAGGATGGATATGGGGTGCACAATAAACTAGCCACTTCGGTGGCAAAATCTAAATCTGGGGGTATTTACGATG
The DNA here is from genome assembly GCF_038502225.1 of Cherax quadricarinatus. Classification (NCBI taxonomy): domain Eukaryota; kingdom Metazoa; phylum Arthropoda; class Malacostraca; order Decapoda; family Parastacidae; genus Cherax; species Cherax quadricarinatus. Next base: position 18,899,736 of record NC_091362.1, read on the forward strand.
TTTCACCCACAGTGGCAGTATTTACTATGTTTCATCCACAATAAGAGTATTACTTTACGATGTTTCACCAATGTAGGGTTTTATTTTACGACGTATAAACCCCCATTGTAAGTGAACCCTTATAAATAAAGGGGTATTCTTGACTGAAGTGGCTTAGAATTACCGTCTTCCACTTGGTCTTGTCTTGTTTTTTTTTCCTTGTCTACTCTGTTTTTTTTTTGTTCCCTTCAGGCCTTTTCATCTTTTGGTCTCCTGCCTTGTCCCGTCCATCTTTTCGTCTTCTGCCTTGTCCCGTCCATCTTTTCGTCTCCTGCCTTGTCCCGTCCATCTTTTCGTCTCCTGCATTGTCCTGTTCATCTCGTAGTTTCCTGCATTCCCCCGTTCATCTCGTAGTTTCCTGCATTCCCCCGTTCATCTCTTGGTCTACTCTTTCCTATACTGTTCATTTCTCTGTCTACACTTTCCTTGTCCTGTTCATCTCCTGTCTCGGCGTTTCTTGTTACTCTCTATTCATTGCCGTCTCTTCTTACAGATCATTCTTTACTCGGAGTAATTTCTTAGGCGCAGCAGTCTTTGGTGTTCTTGTTAATTAAGGCTTGCTGTGTCGCTTAGTAAGCCCAGGGAGGGGGGGGGGTTAACTAAAAGGATCCTCAAGGAATAAGAGATGGTGGGTCAGCAGGGAAATGAGATCTTATTGATCCTCCGACGATTGGAGCTTATTTATCTTCAGGGGATAAGAGCTGAAAGATCCACCAAGGGTTCGTGAAGGACTCTTAAATAAATAAATAAATAAATAAATTAATGAATAATCTTTATTTCTACAAGTATGTACATGTACAAGGTATACAGACCTAGCTGACATCAGTGACATGCTACTATACAGAAGGCCTCTGGTTATATAGAGCATTTCCGGCAAATTAAGTCAATTTTGTCCCAATTTGCGACCCACACCAGTCAGCTAACACCAAGGTACCTATTTTACTGAGAGGTGAACATGGACAGCAGGTTTCTTAAGGGAACACTTCCTAGTATTTCCACCTGTGCCGGGGATCAACCCCGGTACGGATTCTCAGGTGGGATTATCGTTGAAAGACCCTCAAGGAACTAGCGAGAGAGTCTTAGGGAACGGGGAAGGCTGAACATCAACACAGAGTGAAAAGCAGACCGAGTTAAAGCTCTTTCCGCAGTGTCTGCCTTGACATTACTGTCTGAAGCACGCCGTTGGGGTCTCGTTGATAGACTCCAGTGGTTATCTATTTCATAACTTTAATTCCATATCTTTGTTCCTTCTCTCATCTATTCCTCCTTTCTCTTTTTCTCTCTCGTTTATTTTTTGCCGTCGAATTTTTCCACATCATTTGTCTTCTTTTTCCAGGTCTCACGCTGTTCGTGTTTTACTCATTTTTGACTCTATGCGCCTCCTTTGTTAGTGATGACACGCTGGTGATGATCTAATCTTTATTATGGCCCCGTGTTCCTCTCCGGTGCTCAGGGAGAGAGAGAGAGAGAGAGAGAGAGAGAGAGAGAGAGAGAGAGAGAGAGAGAGAGAGAGAGAGAGAGCTAGTTACATGCGAGTATTGCAAAGTCAGATAGCAAGATATTGCAGTCTGTATTGCTCCTATCACTTCAGGTTATGAATTAACTATTAATCTAGACATATTGTATCCTACTCACTAATAACTCGCATAGAGATAGAAACTCAGGAGATTAATTGACCTGTATATTTCGACCCCCTTCTGGGATCCTGCTGAAGAGGATCCCAGAAGGGGGTCGAAATATACAGATCATATGGTAACCTGGATACCTTTATTAATGACACCGTTTGAACCACACAGTGGCCTTGGGAATTACAAAGTTATATTAACTCCGACTTTATTGATACTGCAGTAGTTGGTAAACCCTTACCAGAATAGCAGTCAATATCCTCATTACCCTACTGAAGTTTCCCAGCTGAGGCTGGCAGATTTCAACACATTGTATGAACCCCCTCCTGCTTGATGGAATATGACAGGGAAGCACAACTTTTACTTCCACTGTGAAACTGTCATATGGAATATGGTAGCGGCTCACTGCTGATATATCAAATTTTGCTAAGTTGTATGAAAAGCAACAGGTCAGTGACAAAGCTCACTGTATGGGCGAAACAGCGTCGTCAATAGAGGTAGCCACTGCATCAAAGTGTCGTTTAATATACTTTTCCATACAAACACACACACACCTCTGGTGGCCAGAGCTTCCTACAATATTATCTTGTGGATTTTCTCCACTTCTTGCTTGTTTGATCTAAGGATTATCCTTGAAATCAGTGGCGTCACAGCAGGTGTGGCTCCCGTGTCTCTATGGCTTTACTGGAAATTTGGCTCCCTTGTTTCTATTGTTTTACTGGAAGTGCGGCTGCCTTTCCCCTATAGTTTTATTGGTAGTGCGGTGCCCTTGTCCTTATATTACTGCAAGTGTGGTCTTCTTGTCCCTATGGCTTTACCGGAAGTATGGCCCTCTTTTCCCTATGGCTTTACTGGAAGTATTGCCCTCTTTTTCCCTATGGTTTTACTGGAAGTATTGCTCTCTTTTCCCTATGGCTTTACTGGAAGTATTGCCTTCTTTTCCCTGTGGCTTTACTGGAAGTATTGCCCTCTTTTCCCTATGGCTTTACTGGAAGTATTGCCCTCTTTTCCCTATGGCTTTACTGGAAGTATTGCCCTCTTTTCCCTATGGCTTTACTGGAAGTGTGGCTCTCTTTTCCATATGGCGATAGCGGAGGTGTGCCTTCTGTCTCCCTATGGCGTCACTGGAAATTTGGTTCCCGTGTCCGTATAGCGATGACAACTCAGGAAGCGTAGACCCTGTTGCCTTGCCCCTTGGAGTGGCAGGAAACAAAGATTTATCTGCCGGAGAGATAAATTAGGCAACGCTGCTCGTTGTTTACGAGTGTTGAGTGAGTGGTGTGTCAGCTGGCTCGTGAAGTGAGATTTTTTAGGTGTCGTGGGAGAATTAGCGAGTAATCTGCCGGCGTTTTTATCAGGTTGATGCATAATTTACTCCTCTTTTTGTTCGCAGGTATGTGGAGGATCAGGGACGCTTGCTCGAAGTTGGCACGTGGTAAGTAAAGGGTTTTGAGAGAGAGAAGTGGGGAAAAATACCAGATATATTCGTCAACAGATCGAGTAAGTGAATGAGTGAGGAAAGAGAGAGAAATTTAGGAAAGGGAATTAATTAACTGGAGGGAGAAATCTCCCGAAGAAGGGACAATAAAACAAGAAAGCAAGTAGGTAAGCAGGCAAACAAACAAACAAGCAAGCAAGCAGTTAGGTAGATATGAAACTCACCACTCCAGCAGAAGGTGGCCACATAACAGCTCGTCACTGTGGTAACATAACTCACCGCTAAGTGACATTTACTCGCTATTAGTATGGTATTATGTATTCTCGTCGCCATTAGCATAAACAGCGCAACTGTTCCCTTCTTTTATACATTCCCATCGTGTTTATCTTCCCCATTCCTCGATAAATCTTAGTGGAGCTCGAGGCTTTGGTCTTCTTGACAAAAGCTTTAGCCTTTCGCTGGCTTCAACTTTTGCTTCGTAGCACACGAGGCTTCAGCCTTTGCTTCAACAGACGAAGAATATGAAGCCTCAACCTGTATATGACTCGAGGTTTGCAACCTTGGTGATATCCGAAACTTCAACGATCTGGAAGAAACTAGAAAATTGTGAGCAATTTGAGAGTGGTTTGCGGGAAAGAGCCAACAGAGTGCTCACCAAGGCTGTGTCATTCATATTAAGTACACAGCCATTACGTAAACCAACAGGAACAGCTGAGCAACAGATGATGTGATATGTTAATGGGACATTTCGGAGGCTATTGCAGTGAAGATTATTATATGTATGATGAATATGTGTTTATATAATGCAACTATACCGCATATTCCACTGTTGTATTTTGTATGATGGCTCTAAGGCTTTGTACAGTGATGATTCCTTGTCGTGTATGTATATGTCGTGCCGAATAGGTAAAATTGTCACTTAGCAAGAACTCATTTAAAATTAAGTCCTTTCCACAATTTTTTCTAATGGGTTTAAAGCTATATTTTCTTCATTTATGTTAATGTAAAAATTAAAAAAAAATTGTACCAGAAGTACCTTAGAAAACTTACCTAACCTTATTGTAACAAACGCAATTTAATTTAGCCTAATCCAAGTAAATATATTTTAGATAAGTTTACAGTAATTTAATAATAAACAGACACAATGAAATATATTTTTTTCGTTAGGTTCAGATTGATTTTTGCAAATTATTGTATACACAAATTTTCGCTTGCCTTATTCAGCAAAAATAGCGTTGCTATTTAAGCCAAAAAATAGCAAGTTTTACCTATTCGGCACGACATATATACTCTTGTAGGTAAAGGGTGGGCGCAAAATTATTTTGCAAAAAGAAAAAAGTTCTATAACATTTTTTGGTAAATTTTGTTAATGCTAATAGGCTTCCAATATGACAGACAACTGATACTTCGCTAACGAAGACTGAATTATTGTTAGTGGGTTCAAACTCGTCAGAGAAAACGTATAATTTATTTGGATAGATTTGGTTAGGTACGGCTACGTTAGATTAGATTATATTAGATTAAATGCTGTGTTAGGTTTGCTTAGGGTGAGTTAGATTAGGTTAATTTTCAGGAAACACATTGTCCTGTTTCCTGACGAACTTTACCTACCTAACCTTCAGTGCATGTTGGATTGCACAAAGATCTGATATTGTCATCTAGAAGTCTCCATTTGTCAACACGTGACAGTTAACTTTGGGACAGTGAGAAGACTTCATAACTGCGATGCATAGTTGTTGCGGGTCTAACACCAATATCAGGGACTCTTGTTATGATATTTATCCTTCATTTAAGAAGGCAGTGTTTGAAAACACAGAGGTTGAGCAGTGTGGTAGTGACACGAGAACTTATCATACAAATGCGATGCTATTATATTCTATGAAAATTTTATGCATGTATAAAAGAAACCTGAGTACACTGGAGATAAATGCTGTAAAATACTGAGGCGACCAGTTTGTGACTTGATAAAACCCATTGTGTGAGCGAAATGTAGTCAGTAAAGTATCGCAATATGCTGCATTTGTGTATATTATTCTAAAAGTGAGCACATTATTAGTTAACTATCCTATTTTATATGATAGTTACTTCCCGAGGAATATAATAATGTACGATATTTGCCACGTAGGAGCATCAGCAGTGTACAACTACACTATTCTGTGATAGTTACATGGTCTGAACAAAGCTGTTTATGACTCGCCAAATCGTAATGACCCAACACAGAATGGGTTACATATGTGAGGTACTTAAGTCTGTCAGCCTGAGCTGAGAGACTTTAGTGTTGCGTGTGAAGATCCGAACTTGTTAGAGAAGAAGCTTGCAGTGAGCACCTCTCAGCCGCTGTTCCCCGGATGTGGTGGTCGCTACAGCAATAACAAAATAATAGCGAGCAATAACTGACACTTCTAATAACAAACGAGGCGCTTCTTCTGAGTTCACACACCACCAGGGAGACGCCTCCAGCTCCTAGAAAACGACGTGGGTCAAATAACAATATAAAATATCCAGCCTATTTGCAATTCTCGCTGATATATAGTTGTAGAGACCCTTTTCAACTTATGTTCACACCCACCTGTTGATGGTTCCTGGGGCCATGGACTCCAAGATTGATCAAGAGGCCTGGTCTCGGTCCAGGCCTCTTGGTTGAATACCCGATCAGTTAGGCTAGTGGTATAAACCTTGGTAATTGATACCGAGCAAACACTAGGACGTATTTATCAGAAAAAGTTTCTGTCCTGGGCCTTCGATAACTTCATTTTACTCTGTGTATCTTAAAAGGGATCAAGGGCCCAGGACCGGAACGTTTTCCAATAAATATGTCTTAACGTTTACTCACTTGCCTTTTTCAGCCAGTTAGGTTAGTGCTGTTAGCAGCAACTACCTGGAGCAAATTGTCACATTTCATCTTGAAGACAAGAACCTTCTGGTAATTCCCCTTAAATATAAAAGAAGCTAGTTGAAAAGTTTTCGATCCTTCATGGTTGTTGAGTTAGCTCTTAGAGCATTTATTCAAACCCTGCGTTTTTTTTTTTTTAGCGTCATCCTGCACCATCTGCTGTGCTTTTCAGGCACATTTGAAATTAGACCCTCCAGTGTGTCTGCCTGGAAACAGTGGCTAGAAGACGTTTCGTTCCTGTCTTAATACCGAGTCGCGACTTGATAGTCACACGGATTGGCCCGAAAGGTCGCGTTGTTACCACTTGTATTTTGTGGGTTCCGAAATGTTTCCTCATCAGTATTATAACATTTGTAATATAACTTGCTCGTTTTGTTTCCCAGCACCTTGATAAACTTCTTTTGGTCAGCTAATACAAACCATTACCAATATAAAACTGTCAAATAATTTTTGCAGTTTCGTAAAAAAAAAAGCAGAGTTTACGCTTTTTGGGAGGTTGTCTGATAAGATTAAGGAAGGGAAAGTTTAAGGTAAGATAGCGTAAGATATCTTACCCTAAACAGGAATAATTAGATGAACAGGAATAAACAGGTAACGTGATTGAATATAAAAGTCGTATACAATACCGACAGTTAGGAATCTTTGATACCTAACTGTTGCACAAGTATTTTACTTACCAGGTAAGGTAATTGATAAACAAATAACCCGCACGTGGGAGATAGGAAACTTAATGGCGACGTTTCGGTCCAACTTGGACCAATAACTAGTGTGACTAGTCAATGGTCCAAGTCGGACCGAAACGTCGTCATGAAGCTTGTTTCTCCTATGTGTGGGTTATTTATGTATTGTTCCAGTCACGGTATTGTGCCTCTACGTTCTTTAGCTGGATTATGTTAAAATTGAGCGCAAAAGCCCTATGGGTCATACAGTACAGGTAAGAAAGAATAAAGGGCCTAACCACTTTTGACTTTTACTTTTAAGAGAGTTCTTGCCACACAGTAACGAGATATTTGAGACTAGTGTTTAAAAGAAGGTTCCGTCACGTCTAGACATGTTCGTCAGAATGGTCCGTCATGCCTAAATAGGTTCTTAAGAATGTTCCGTCGTTTCAAAGAATGTTAGGTATTTCCAGGAGGAAGTTATGCAGATATAAGGTGAACACCATACTAGTAAGATAAATTGAACATTACACCTTGTAACCAGCAAGTTATAAGATTCTCACTAAATTGGCAAGATCTATATTATTATTATTATTATTATCACTGTTATTACTATTATTATTATCGCCACTATTTTTATTGTCACTATTATCATTAATATTATCACTATTATTATTATTAATTTTTTTTGGTAATGGAAAGCAACCAGATTTATTCCAGGGAAGGGTAATGAAGCTGCCGTATCAAGAACCCTCGACCAAGATCAAGGCACCCCCCTCCTCTCCCCAAACTCACAAGTAGCAATATCAGTAGTGTGTCACTGAAGGGCTCGCTTAAAATTGCTATAAAAGTCCGGCTCGCGCTGAGGCATTAATGTGTGTGTGCAAGAAGGTGGGGTAATTGGCCATGCAAAATTACAGCCAACAGGTAAAACTTGTGTTTGTGTGATGGATGTCAGTAATCTTCTCTCAGTGTTGGTTCCATCGTGTAGCTTGTAGTTGTTTTCTAGTTATGATTGTAATAATAATAATGATAATGTAGTTGTTTTTAGCTGATTGTAGCTCGTAAAGAGACGCTCAGATGATTCTTAATCAGCTGTTCTAGGTACTAATTGGCTCCTAAGAAGGCACTAAGATTTCACCACAAGCTTTTCTATCAGTATACTAATCGTACATAATACCGACAAGTAGATGAGTAGGATATGTGTGCAAGAGTACGGTATCTTTATTTCTGAAACCTTTCACCTGCACAGTAGATTTCTTCAGTCGTGTCAGAAATAAAGATTCCTCACAAACCATACCACGAGTGGGGTTTTAACCCGCGGTTAGTCTCAAAACTCCAGACCGTCGCGTTAGCAGTGGTGCCTATGCTAACCTTCCTATGGTGTAGAAATATACCTAGTTGGATGAATCTTATTGAAGCTAGCTGCTCAGTGGCTAACGCGACGGTCTGGAGTTTTGAGAGACACTAACCGCGGGTTCAAACCCCACCCGTGGTATGGTTTGTTTGTAATCGTGTCATTATGATTTAGTGAGTCAAAGATTCCTCACTGTTGCACATGTGCCATACGCATCTACAAGCTTCCTTAGTTATTAACCTCAACCCTTGCATCCCTCATCCCGATGCTGGGTCAACTGTAAGGCAGTGGTGATATTTGAGTGGTGCCTAGAGATAGATGCCGCATCTCTGGGAGGAGTGCCACTCTCCCCACATGAGGTTGTACATAAATGGTATACAATTCCGACAAGA
>NC_091362.1:18913138-18943138 GCF_038502225.1 Cherax quadricarinatus
ACGATTGCAAATAAACCATACCCCCGGCCGGGATTGAACCCGCGGTCATAGAGTCTCAAAACTCCAGCCCGTCGCGCTAGCCACTAGACCAGCTAGCCACAATAAGATTCATCCAACTAGGTATATTTCTACACCATAGGAAAGTTAGCACAGGCACCTCTGTGACCACAAATGCAAGTTTTTACAGACGAATCTCCAGCTAGCGTGGCCGTGACGAACTCTAGCTCAAGTCCCTTCACTGCCGTCAACATGACTTAAGAAATCGTAATGACACGATTGCAAATAAACCATACCCCCGGCCGGGATTGAACCCGCGGTCATAGAGTCTCAAAACTCCAGCCCGTCGCGCTAGCCACTAGACCAGCTAGCCACAATAAGATTCATCCAACTAGGTATATTTCTACACCATAGGAAAGTTAGCACAGGCACCTCTGTGACCACAAATGCAAGTTTTTACAGACGAATCTCCAGCTAGCGTGGCCGTGACGAACTCTAGCTCAAGTCCCTTCACTGCCGTCAACATGACTTAAGAAATCGTAATGACACGATTGCAAATAAACCATACCCCCGGCCGGGATTGAACCCGCGGTCATAGAGTCTCAAAACTCCAGCCCGTCGCGCTAGCCACTAGACCAGCTAGCCACAATAAGATTCATCCAACTAGGTATATTTCTACACCATAGGAAAGTTAGCACAGGCACCTCTGTGACCACAAATGCAAGTTTTTACAGACGAATCTCCAGCTAGCGTGGCCGTGACGAACTCTAGCTCAAGTCCCTTCACTGCCGTCAACATGACTTAAGTCATGTTGACGGCAGTGAAGGATCGTATTTCAGCGAAGTCATGTTGACGGCTGAGCAGGATTCGTCACGGCACTGCTGAATTCGTATGTAAGCTGCATTGTGCATGCCAAGTACTAGCAATCTATGGGGAAATATACCTGTTGGAATGAATCTTATTGTGGCTGGCTGATGGGCTGTAACAGCACTTTGAACTCTAGAACCCGAGTTCCCAATCGTCGAAAATATGGTTTCATTTGCAATCGTGTCGATATTTCTTGGGAAAGTCATGTTGACGGCAGTGGCGAGTTCGTAGGCGACACGCAACTGGAAATTAAGTCTGTAAAACTGCTATTTGTGGCAGAAGGTACTATAACTGGATAACTGGAATTGGAATCTTAGATCTGGATTCCGTGTAACTATTGCAACTCTGCAATCGTGTCATTACGATTTCTTAAGTCATGTTGACGGCAGTGAAGGGACTTGAGCTAGAGTTCGTCACGGCCACGCTAGCTGGAGATTCGTCTGTAAATTTGTGGTCACAGAGGTGCCTGTGCTAACTTTCCTATGGTGTAGAAATATACCTAGTTGGATGAATCTTATTGTGGCTAGCTGGTCTAGTGGCTAGCGCGACGGGCTGGAGTTTTGAGACTCTATGACCGCGGGTTCAATCCCGGCCGGGGGTATGGTTTATTTGCAATCGTGTCATTACGATTTCTTAAGTCAAGAGCAGAATGTAAGTGTGGTGGAGGTACGTGAGGCATTACGTAGAATGAAAGGGGGTAAAGTAGCTGGAACTGATGGGATCTTGGCAGAAATGTTAAAAGCAGGGGGGGATATAGTGTTGGAGTGGTTGGTACTTTTGTTTAATAAATGTATGAAAGAGGGGAAGGTACCTAGGGATTGGCGGAGAGCATGTATAGTCCCTTTATATAAAGGGAAGGGGACAAAAGAGATTGTAAAAATTATAGAGGAATAAGTTTACTGAGTATACCAGGAAAAGTATACGGTAGGGTTATAATTGAAAGAATTAGAGGTAAGACAGAATGTAGAATTGCGGATGAGCAAGGAGGCTTCAGAGTGGGTAGGGGATGTGTAGATCAAGTGTTTACATTGAAGCATATATGTGAACAGTATTTAGATAAAGGTAGGGAAGTTTTTATTGCATTTATGGATTTAGAAAAGGCATATGATAGTGGATAGAGGAGCAATGTGGCAGATGTTGCAAGTTTATGGAATAGGTGGTAAGTTACTAAATGCTGTAAAGAGCTTTTATGAGGATAGTGAGGCTCAGGTTAGGGTGTGTAGAAGAGAGGGAGAATACTTCCCGGTAAAAGTAGGTCTTAGACAGGGATGTGTAATGTCACCATGGTTGTTTAATATATTTATAGATGGGGTTGTAAAAGAAATAAATGCTAGGGTGTTCGGGAGAGGGGTAGGATTAAATTATGGGGAATCAAATTCAAAATGGGAATTGACACAGTTACTTTTTGCTGATGATACTGTGCTTATGGGAGATTCTAAAGAAAAATTGCAAAGGTTAGTGGATGAGTTTGAGAATGTGTGTAAAGGTAGAAAGTTGAAAGTGAACATAGAAAAGAGTAAGGTGATGAGGGTATCAAATGATTTAGATAAAGAAAAATTGGATATCAAATTGGGGAGGAGGAGTATGGAAGAAGTGAATGTTTTCAGATACTTGGGAGTTGACGTGTCGGCGGATGGATTTATGAAGGATGAGGTTAATCATAGAATTGATGAGGGAAAAAAGGTGAGTGGTGCGTTGAGGTATATGTGGAGTCAAAAAACGTTATCTATGGAGGCAAAGAAGGGAATGTATGAAAGTATAGTAGTACCAACACTCTTATATGGATGTGAAGCTTGGGTGGTAAATGCAGCAGCGAGGAGACGGTTGGAGGCAGTGGAGATGTCCTGTCTAAGGGCAATGTGTGGTGTAAATATTATGCAGAAAATTCGGAGTGTGGAAATTAGGAGAAGGTGTAGAGTTAATAAAAGCATTAGTCAGAGGGCAGAAGAGGGGTTGTTGAGGTGGTTTGGTCATTTAGAGAGAATGGATCAAAGTAGAATGACATGGAAAGCATATAAAGAGGGGTAGGGGTCGTCCTCGAAAGGGTTGGAAAGAGGGGGTAAAGGAGGTTTTGTGGGCGAGGGGCTTGGACTTCCAGCAAGCGTGCATGAGCGTGTTTGATAGGAGTGAATGGAGACGAATGATACTTGGGACCTGACGATCTGTTGGAGTGTGAGCAGGGTAATATTTAGTGAAGGGATTCAGGGAAACCGGTTATTTTCATATAGTCGGACTTGAGTCCTGGAAATGGGAAGTACAATGCCTGCACTTTGAAGGAGGGGTTTGGGATATTGGCAGTTTGGAGGGATATGTTGTGTATCTTTATACGTATATGCTTCTAAACTGTTGTATTCTGGGCACCTCTGCAAAAACAGTGATAATGTGTGAGTGTGGTGAAAGTGTTGAATGATGAAAGTATTTTCTTTTTGGGGATTTTCTTTCTTTTTTGGGTCACCCTGCCTCGGTGGGAGACGACCGACTTGTTGAATATATATATATATATATATATATATATATATATATATATATATATATATATATATATATATATATATATATATGTATATATATATATATATATATATATATATATATATATATATATATATATATATATATATATATATATATATATATATATATATATATATATATATATATATATATATATATATATATATATATATATATATAGATATATAGATATATATATAAAGGCTCGAGGTCTTTCGCATTGTCACTAGTCTAGTGCTTCGTCAGGAACTTTCAGTAGAGAATAGTTGTGTGAGCTTCATGAAAATGAGTGAAATAAACCACTTTTAAACAAACCAGAATCAGTACGACGTATCACATGGTCTCTTCAGCTGGAATTAGCAAAATACTCCATGTGATCTGGTCATGAATGAGTCTTACCTGACCTCGATTGTTTTGAGAATGAGAAGCTTGATGTCCATTGTTGTCAACATTCCTCGCAACTCTTGTTTTCAAGAGTACATTGAAAAATCAGGAGACTTGTGGCTCATCCGGGAGGATTTGAAGATACTAAAGAAAAAAACGCGGTGCAGAAGACTTTTATTGGGTAAACAACTTGCTTGTTGAAGTTTATAAAGCTTTTATTGTTCCGATAAAAGCTTCCTCTGAAACTTATCTTTTATCCACTATTGTCGGCAGTAAGACATTTGGATCCCGGATATGGAAGGGATGAATCTCCTCAAAAAGGTATATATATTGCATTATAACTCCAGCCAACTTGCACAGCGCAAACAGATCACAAACAAACGGCTCGGTTGCCCATGGCTAACCAGCACCATTCTGAAATCCATTGATAAGAAACACCAATATGAAAAGCAATGTAGACAGGGCTTAATACACAAAGATATTCTTAAACACTGTTCATCAGTTCTCACCAAAGTAATAATGAAAGCCAAACAACTATACTACTCCAGTAGATTCACAGACACTAGAGGAGATATAAAAAAGACCTGAAAAACACTCAAATTCTAGGGACCCACAAACTGAAAAAAACAAGAATATTGTCTTAACTATACCTAATGAAACACCACTACATCCCACTGACACAGCTAACAAGATAAACGACTTCTTCTCAACCATAGGATCTAATCTCGCCAATAAAATCCCACGTACCAATGCCCATGCCGGGGACTACCTAGATGGGAGTTTCCCAAATTCCTTCTATCTTGCACCAACTGAGCCCACGGAAGTCACCGAGATTATAAAGTCACTTAAAAATAACTCGGGGAATCTGTCTCATGTCCCACCATTATTGTACAAGCGAGCGGCCCATGTCCTTTCGCATGCTATTTCATTACTTTTTAACAAGTCACTAGAAACTAGCACCTTCCCGAAACTACTCAAGATGGCAAGGGTTACACCAATACATACACTTAAACAACTATAGGCCAATATCAAACTTACCATTGCTAACCAAAATCTTTGAGAAACTCGTGCACAGGAGACTATATTCATTTATAACGGCACAAAACATACTCGACCCCTGCCAATTTGGATTCAGGAAAAATAAAAGCACTAATGATGCAATCATAAAAATGCTAGATCTGCTTTACACAGCATTGGAAAATAAGGAATATCCACTAGGAATTTTTATTGACCTAAGAAAAGCTTTTGACACAGTAGACCACGGCATCCTACTCCACAAACTTGACCATTACGGTATAAGAGGCCATGCGCTTGCATATTTCAAATCTTACCTTACTAATAGGTATCAGTATTTCACCATTAAAGACCCAGCATCAACAACACGGCCACATGATACTGGAGTTCCGCAGGGAAGTGTCCTTTGTCCCCTGCTCTTCCTCATATACATCAATGATCTTCCTAACGTATCCCAACACCTGAAACCCATTCTCTTTGCTGACGATACGACTTATATCATCTCTCACCCTAATCTTGCCACCCTCAACACCATTGTTAACGAGGAGCTGATCAAAATATCGACTTGGATGACAGCCAATAAACTTACGCTTAACACTGACAAAACCTACTATATTATGTTTGGTAGCAGAGCAGATGCGCAAATTAACATTAAGATCGACAACACTCTAATTACCAGACATAATGAGGGCAAATTCCTAGGCCTATACCTTGACAACAACCTGAATTTCAGCACCCATATCCAACACATAACCAAAAAAGTATCCAAAACGGTTGGGATCCTCTCCAAGATACGATACTACGTGCCGCAAAATGCCCTTCTCACACTATACCACTCATTTATCCATACCTCACCTATGCTATTTGTGCTTGGGGATCAACTGCAGCAACACACCTAAAGCCAATAATAACCCAACAAAAAGCCGCAGTAAGAATAATCACTAAATCCCATCCCTGGCAACCCCCCCCCCCCCCCCGCCACTCTTCATAGATCTAAACTTACTCCCTGTTCAGTACATCCACACTTACTACTGTGCAATCTACATCTACAGGACCTTAAATTCCAATATTAACCTTGACCTAAAACGCTTTCTTGATAGTTGTGACAGAACCCACAGGCATAACACCAGACACAAACATCTCTACGACATTCCCCGTGTCCGACTAAACTTTTACAAAAATTCAATGTATGTCAAAGGCCCTAAAATCTGGAACACCCTACCTGAAAACTCTAGAACTGCAGACACATTCATCACCTTCAAAACTACCATTAGAAAACATCTTATCTCCCTGATACACCCCGTCAACTAACTACACGAATACTACCTGGTGGTTCATACTTACTCACTCACCCATTTGACCATAAACAGAAATATTAATCTCAATCTTAAAATAATGAATCCTAACTAGTCATAAGTTGGCCTGTGATACTCCAATACTGAAACTATGTACTGTGCCAAAACAAAAACATTCAAATTGCTAAACTCACAAACTAGTATTTAGTCACTTAGCCATAATACCAACTTACCTCATAATTTGTAATATTTTAAAATTAAGAATTAAACTAAGTCTGCCCGAAATGCCTAGCCATGCTAGGTGTTCTAGTGGTACACTTTGTAATTATTATTTTACTACATGTAAACCACACAATAACCAAATTCTGTAAACTCAGCATTGTAATCCTTATAGAGAATAAACTTTGAATTTGAATTTGAATTTAAGAATAGGCAGAATTGGAAGTCGGAGGGAAAACATTTAGTGAGACTATAATTGAGAGGCTGGCCAGAAACAAGGACTTGACACCTTCAACCACAAACAGGTGAGCAGAGCTATAACTCGTCTACGGCAACTACAACTTGGTAAACAAGACTGAATCATTCCCACACCAAAAAATAAATTCCTCGTGGAGTAGGGAGTGGACCTAGTAGCGACCAGCAAGGATGGGAGGCCGGGAGCTGTGAATCGACCCCTGCAATCACAAATAGATGAGTATACACACACTTGCCATGCTCGTTCATAACTACGTAAAATTCCTGGTGGTCCACCTACCATTTAAAACGCCACAGTAACGGAGGCCGTTGTTAGGATGGGACCCAACAAGCTAAAGACGAGACAACAGCTCAGTTTTACCTCTTCCTTGTTAACGCTTGTTAAACTTTTATTCATTTGGTATTTTCCTCTCATAAAACACGCCCTTCCCTCGCTAGTGCTTTACTTTTTAAATTAAAGTCTATAAAACAAGGTGTGTTAAGAGAATTTTTCGTTCGTCGCCTGGAAAGGGCTTTCATGTTGCACTCAGAAAGATGCATCTTACAGAAGCCCCTCACAGGCGCTATTTAATCAGTACGGGTTTAGCGTTTCCTATGATAATGATGATGATAATAATAATCATAATGTGTGTGTGTTTCGTGTTTGCTCTACTATGTTTGTAAGAGTTGGGTGTGTGGGTGCCTGCTTGAGAGGGGTGATCGAGATGATACATGTATTATTAATTTTAATTATACATAAGCAGTGAGCAGCCACAGTAATATCAAGCACATTATCTGAAAGTGCATAGGCAGTTTGTGTGTGTGTGTGTGTGTGTGTGTGTGTACTCAGTACTCACCTAGTTGAGGTTGCAGGGGTGTGTGTGTGTGTGTGTGTGTACTCAGTACTCACCTAGTTGAGGTTGCAGGTGTGTGTGTGTGTGTGTGTGTACTCAGTACTCACCTAGTTGAGGTTGCAGGGGTGTGTGTGTACTCACCTAATTGTACTCACCTAATTGTGGTTGCAGGGGTCGAGACTCAGCTCCTGGCCCCGCCTCTTCACTGATCGCTACTAGGTCCTCTCTCTCTCTGCTTCCTGAGCTGTATCATACCTCTTCTTAAAACTATGTATGGTTCCTGCCTCCACTACTTCACTTGCTAGACTATTCCACTTCCTGACAACTCTGTGACTGAAGAAATACTTCCTAACGTCCCTTTGACTCGTCTGAGTCTTCAGCTTCCAGTTGTGACCCCTTGCCCATGTGTCCCCTCTCTGGAACATCCTATCTCTGTCCACCTTGTCTATTCCCCGCAGTATCTTGTATGTCGTTATCATGTCTCCTCTGACCCTTCTGTCCTCCAGTGTCGTCAGTCCGATCTCCCTCAACCTTTCCTCGTACGACATTCCCCTGAGCTCTGGGACTAGCCTCGTTGCAAACCTTTGTACTTACTCTAACTTCTTGACGTGCTTGACCAGGTGTGGGTTCCAGACTGGTGCTGCATACTCCAGTATGGGCCTAACATACACAGTGTACAGTGTCTTGAACGATTCCTTATTAAGGTATCGGAACGCTATTCTCAGGTTTGCCAGGCGCCCGTATGCTGCAGCAGTTATTTGGTTGATGTGTGCCTCCGGTGATGTGCTCGGTGTTATGGTCACCCCAAGGTCTTTCTCCCTGAGTGAGGTCTGTAGTCTTTGTCCACCTAGCCTATACTCTGTCTGCGGTCTTCTTTGCCCCTCCCCTATCTTCATGACTTTGCATTTGGCTGGATTGAATTCGAGAAGCCAGTTACTGGACCACATGTCCAGCCTGTCCAGGTCTCTTTGCAGTCCTGCCTCATCCTCATCCGATTTAATTCTTCTCATCAACTTCACATCATCTGCGAATAGGGACACTTCAGAGTCTATTCCTTCCATCATGTCGTTCACATATATAAAAAATAGCACTGGTCCTAGAACTGACCACTGTGGGACCCCGCTCGTCACAGGCGCCCACTGCGATACCTCTTCACGCACCATGACTCGTTGCTGCCTGTGTGTGTGTACTCACCTAGTTGTACTCACCTAGTTGAGGTTGCGGGGGTCGAGTCCGAGCTCCTGGCCCCGCCTCTTCACTGATCGCTACTAGGTCACTCTCCCTGAGCCGTGAGCTTTATCATACCTCTGCTTAAAGCTATGTATGGATCCTGCCTCCACTACATCGCTTCCCAAACTATTCCACTTACTGACTACTCTGTGGCTGAAGAAATACTTCCTAACATCCCTGTGATTCATCTGTGTCTTCAACTTCCAACTGTGTCCCCTTGTTACTGTGTCCAATCTCTGGAACATCCTGTCTTTGTCCACCTTGTCAATTCCTCTCAGTATTTTGTATGTCGTTATCATGTCCCCCCTATCTCTCCTGTCCTCTAGTGTCGTCAGGTTGATTTACCTTAACCTCTCCTCGTAGGACATACCTCTTAGCTCTGGGACTAGTCTTGTTGCAAACCTTTGCACTTTCTCTAGTTTCTTTACGTGCTTGGCTAGGTGTGGGTTCCAAACTGGTGGCGCATACTCCAATATGGGCCTAACGTACACGGTGTATAGGGTCCTGAATGATTCCTTATTAAGATGTCGGAATGCTGTTCTGAGGTTTGCTAGGCGCCCATATGCTGCAGCAGTTATTTGGTTGATGTGCGCTTCAGGAGATGTGCCTGGTGTTATACTCACCCCAAGATCTTTTTCCTTGAGTGAGGTTTGTAGTCTCTGGCCCCCTAGACTGTACTCCGTCTGCGGTCTTCTTTGCCCTTCCCCAATCTTCATGACTTTGCACTTGGTGGGATTGAACTCCAGGAGCCAATTGCTGGACCAGGTCTGCAGCCTGTCCAGATCCCTTTGTAGTTCTGCCTGGTCTTCGATCGAGTGAATTCTTCTCATCAACTTCGTCATCTGCAAACAGGGACACCTCAGAGTCTATTCCTTCCGTCATGTCGTTCACAAATACCAGAAACAGCACTGGTCCTAGGACTGACCCCTGTGGGACCCCGCTGGTCACAGGTGCCCACTCTTGACACCTCGCCACGTACCATGACTCGCTGCTGTCTTCCTGACAAGTATTCCCTGATCCATTGTAGTGCCTTCCCTGTTATCCCTGCTTGGTCCTCCAGTTTTTGCACCAATCTCTTGTCTGGAACTGTGTCAAACGCCTTCTTGCAGTCCAAGAAAATGCAATCCACCCACCCCTCTCTCTCTTGTCTTACTGCTGTCACCATGTCATAGAACTCCAGTAGGTTTGTGACACAGGATTTCCCGTCCCTGAAACCATGTTGGCTGCTGTTGATGAGATTGTTCCTTTCTAGGTGTTCCACCACTCTTCTCCTGATAATCTTCTCCATGATTTTGCATACTATACATGTCAGTGACACTGGTCTGTAGTTTAATGCTTCATGTCTGTCTCCTTTTTTAAAGATTGGGACTACATTTGCTGTCTTCCATGCCTCAGGCAATCTCCCTGTTTCGATAGATGTATTGAATATTGTTGTTAGGGGTACACATAGTGCCTCTGCTCCCTCTCTCAATACCCATGGGGAGATGTTATCTGGCCCCATTGCCATTGAGGTATCTAGCTCACTCAGAAGCCTCTTCACTTCTGTGTGTGTGTGTGTGTGTGTGTGTGTGTGTGTGTGTGTGTGTGTGTGTGTGTGTGTGTGTGTGTTTGTGCCATCACGTGAGCACGGTGCTTCCTCTGCGTGTGAATATTCATGGTATGTACGTGTACTCCGTGGGAAAAATCTCCGCGCATCCATAACTGAAGAACCATCCATCAAGGTGGTATATATGTACGTTGTGTGTTTAGGCCATGCAAATTCTAGAGTGGCAAAGGTCAGCTGTTGAGTACAAGGCATGAGTGAGGCTCCAGGTTCACACACACATGCAATCATACATACATATATATATATATATATATATATATATATATATATATATATATATATATATATATATATATATATATATATATTTATTTATTTTATTATCACACTGGCCGATTCCCACCAAGGCAGGGTGGCCCGAAAAAGAAAAACTTTCACCATCATTCACTCCATCACTGTCTTGCCAGAAGGGTGCTTTACACTACAGTTTTTAAACTGCAACATTAACACCCCTCCTTCAGAGTGCAGGCACTGTACTTCCCATCTCCAGGACTCAAGTCCGGCCTGCCGGTTTCCCTGAACCCCTTCATAAATGTTACTTTGCTCACACTCCAACAGCACGTCAAGTATTAAAAAGCATCTTCTCCATTCACTCCTATCAAACACGCTCACGCACGCCTGCTGGAAGTCCAAGCCTTTCGCACACAAAACCTCCTTTACCCCCTCCCTCCAACCTTTCCTAGGCCGACCCCTACCCCGTCTTCCTTCCACTACAGACTGATACACTCTTGAAGTCATTCTGTTTCGCTCCATTCTCTCTACATGTCCGAACCACCTCAACAACCCTTCCTCAGCCCTTTGGACAACAGTTTTGGTAATCCCGCTCCTCCTCCTAACTTCCAAACTACGAATTTTCTGGATTATATTCACACCACACATTGCCCTTAGACATGACATCTCCACTGCCTCCAGCCTTCTCCTCGCTGCAACATTCATCACCCATATAAGAGTGTTGGTAAAACTATACTCTCATACATTCCGCTCTTTGCCTCCAAGGACAAAGTTCTTTGTCTCCACAGACTCCTAAGTGCACCACTCACCCTTTTCCCCTCATCAATTCTATGATTCACCTCATCCTTCATAGACCCATCCGCTGACACGTCCACTCCCAGATATCTGAATACATTCACCTCCTCCATACTCTCTCCCTCCAATCTGATATCCAATCTTTCATCACCTAATATTTTTGTTATCCTCATAACCTTACTCTTTCCTGTATTCACTTTTAAATTTCTTCTTTTGCACACCCTACCAAATTCATCCACCAATCTCTGCAACTTCTCTTCAGAATCTCCCAAGAGCACAGTGTCATCAGCAAAGAGCAACTGTGACAACTCCCACTTTATGTGTGATTCTTTGTCATTTAACTCCATGCCTCTTGTCAAGACCCTCGCATTTACTTCTCTTACAACCCCATCTATAAATATATTAAACAACCACGGTGACATCACACATCCTTGTCTAAGGCCTACTTTTACTGGGAAAAAATTTCCCTCTTTCCTATGTACTCTAACTTGAGCCTCACTATCCTCGTAAAAACTCTTCACTGCTTTCAGTAACCTACCTCCTACACCATACACCTGCAACATCTGCCACATTGCCACCCTGCCTTGGTGGGATACGGCCGGTATGTTGAAATATATATATATATATATATATATATATATATATATATATATATATATATATATATATATATATATATATATATATATACATATATATATACGCATATATATACACATATATATATACATATATATATACGCATATATATATACATATATATATATATATATATATATATATATACACATCTGTATATACACACACATATATATATATATATATATATATATATATATATATATATATATATATATATATATGTATATATAATGTGTATATATATATGTGTATATATATATATGTGCAATAAGATCACAGTAAACAGGTGATTTCAGAATATGCAAAACAACCACTCTGAAAGAATAGAGAAATTCCAAGCGCTTTCGTGACTACTCACATTATCAAGGAACTATGAAAGTAAAGCATCCAAGGAAGCTATATAAGGGGTCTGGTCGGCACCTCACTATCAGATCCCACAACGGTTTAAACACGTGACGCGCGGCGAGCCAACTTGGAAAGGTCCTTGGCACAACTCACCCCACAAACTATTCTACCCAAGAAATAAGAAATTTTAAAGATTATTTGTCCAGTGTATTATTAAATTCTTCCCAAATTCTATTAATTATAAATGGATCTAATTTATATAAACCAAAGGAAATATTCATATTATTGTCAAAACTGCTTTTTATGAAACAAGATTCAATTATATTCCTGTCGACCATGGACTTGCTTGATACTACTTTCTCAACTTTTTGAAAATCAATTGGATGGTTAAAATCTCTTACATGAATAAATAGAGCATTGGAATCTTGTCCAGTTCTAATGCTATATTTATGTTGTTTTAATCTTAGTTCGAGATTTTTACCAGTTTGACCGTAATAAACTTTATCGCAAATTTTACAAGGAATCTTATAGACACATCCATCAGCATTTTGGGGGGAATTCTTTATCAAAAGTTTTTTTACTGTATCGAGATTTTTGAATACAACTTTAATATTAAAAGTCTTAAGAAGAGAAGGCATATCAACCAAGTTTTCATGGTAAGGGAGAACCAACATATTTTTATTTGAATAAGGCTGGTTGTCCCTTTTTGGATTGTAAAAAGTATTTCTGGCAACTTTAAAAGATTTATCAATTACATTTCTTGGGTATTTTAAATCATTACCTATTTCATAAATTTTGGATATATCCTCATCTATGAACTCAGGACTACAAATTCGTAAAGCTCTCAGAAACATTGATGAGAAAACAGACAGTTTGACTCTATCTTGATGCGAGGAATAATAGTGGACATAGGAACACTTATTTGTAGGTTTTCTGTAAATTTTAAATTTGAATTCATTATTACCCTTAATAATTAAAACATCTAGAAAAGGCAATGAGTTATTTTCTTCAAACTCAACAGTAAAGTTTATTGAATGGGCTAAGCTATTTAATTTTCCAAGGAAATGGTGTATATCTACATTTTTGGGCATAAGACACAAAATATCATCAACATATCTGAACCATTTAGCTCTATTAGGGAGGATTGTGTTAAGTAACCTTGTTTCAAAAAATTCCATGTATAGGTTACTAAGAACAGGTGAAAGAGGATTTCCCATTGCCATACCAAACTTCTGAGTGTAAAATTTATCATTAAATTCAAATTTTGCATCAACAATGCAAAGTTTAATAAGTTTAATGATAGTAGGAACTGGCAATGGTAAATCATAGTTAATGAGTTCTTCAGATAAGAAACTTAATAAATCATCAACAGGAACTTTCGTAAACAAGGAAGTAACATCAAAACTAACCATGTTAAAATCATTTAGGTCAGTCAAGGAGCTTAATTTATCAACCAAGTCTATGTTGTTTTTAACATTAAAGTTAGAAATTTTGCCAACAATAGGGCTCAAAATATCAACAAGCCATTCAGTCCATTCAATAAACTTTACTGTTGAGTTTGAAGAAAATAACTCATTGCCTTTTCTAGATGTTTTAATTATTAAGGGTAATAATGAATTCAAATTTAAAATTTACAGAAAACCTACTAATAACTGTTCCTATGTCCACTATTATTCCTCGCATCAAGATAGAGTCAAACTGTCTGTTTTCTCATCAATGTTTCTGAGAGCTTTACGAATTTGTAGTCCTGAGTTCATAGATGAGGAAATATCCAAAATTTATGAAATAGGTAATGATTTAAAATACCCAAGAAATGTAATTGATAAATCTTTTAAAGTAAAAGGACACAAGTGCAACTAATGTGACATTTATTGTGGCAACGTTTCGCTCTCCAGGAGCTTTATCAAGCCATTACAAACAATACATGGACATAGAGGGTATATAAAGGCTCAGAGTGAGGTGAATACTAGTGAGGTACCATTTCGATGTTCACTAGTGGTTACGTTACGTGGATGATGTCCTCGTAATAACTCCAAAACGTTTTGATGTACGGGATCTTCAGGCAAGGCTCAACGCAGTTGAACCAGCGATTCAGTTTACACTAGAAGAAGAGTCCAATGACAAGCTACCTTTCCTCGACGTCCTCATTCACAAAGTAGACAACAACCTAAGAAAACAGTAAACCCTGCCATCACATAGTCTCTCCTGTTATACTACACAAAGCACAGTATATTTGTCCAACCTATTTTTATGTTACCCAAGTAATAGCTTTTATATCCTTTTACTCATGTACGAATTAATTGCTCTACCATATTGTATTACTTTTGTCACTACTACTACTACTACTACTACCACTAGTGAACATCGAAATGGTACCTCACTAGTATTCACCTCACTCTGAGCCTTTATATACCCTCTGTGTCCATGTATTGTTTGTAATGGCTTGATAAAGCTCCTGGAGAGCGAAACGTTGCCACAATAAATGTCACATTAGTTGCACTTGTGTCCTTTTACTTTACATATTGTCGGTAATTCTACCAACTTTATTACAATAAATCTTTTAAAGTTGCCAGAAATACTTTTTACAATCCAAAAAGGGACAACAAGCCTTATTCAAATAAAAATATGTTGGTTCTCCCTTACCATGAAAACTTGGTTGATATGCCTTCTCTTCTTAAGACTTTTAATATTAAAGTTGTATTCAAAAATCTCGATACAGTAAAAAAACTTTTGATAAAGAATTCCCCCCAAAATGCTGATGGATGTGTCTATAAGATTCCTTGTAAAATTTGCGATAAAGTTTATTACGGTCAAACTGGTAAAAATCTCGAACTAAGATTAAAACAACATAAATATAGCATTAGAACTGGACAAGATTCCAATGCTCTATTTATTCATGTAAGAGATTTTAACCATCCAATTGATTTTCAAAAAGTTGAGAAAGTAGTATCAAGCAAGTCCATGGTCGACAGGAATATAATTGAATCTTGTTTCATAAAAAGCAGTTTTGACAATAATATGAATATTTCCTTTGGTTTATATAAATTAGATCCATTTATAATTAATAGAATTTGGGAAGAATTTAATAATACACTGGACAAATAATCTTTAAAATTTCTTATTTCTTGGGTAGAATAGTTTGTGGGGTGAGTTGTGCCAAGGACCTTTCCAAGTTGGCTCGCCGCGCGTCACGTGTTTAAACCGTTGTGGGATCTGATAGTGAGGTGCCGACCAGACCCCTTATATAGCTTCCTTGGATGCTTTACTTTCATAGTTCCTTGATAATGTGAGTAGTCACGAAAGCGCTTGGAATTTCTCTATTCTTTCAGAGTGGTTGTTTTGCATATATGTATATATATATGTATATATATATGTATATATATATATGTATATGTATATATATATGTATATGTATATATATATGTATATGTATATATATATGTATATGTATATATATATATATTATATATATATATATATATATATATATATATATATACATATATATATATATACATATATATATATATATATATATATGTATATATATATATATATATATACATATATATATATATACATATATATATATATATATATATATATATATATATATATGTATATATATATATATATATATATATGTGTATATATATATATATATATATATATATATATATATATATATATATATATATATATATATATATATATATATATATATATATATATATATATATATATATATATATATATATATATATATATATTATATATGTATATATATACTTCGCACTGATTTTATCCATTAAGAATAATTCGTCAATCTGTCATTGCTTGTATCATCTTTTAACAGCGTTTGAAAGCGCCTCGTCACACAAATGATAAGAGCATCACAGTGATGAACCACCTTCCAGATAAGATCACTTTTTCTCACTATGTGATCCACACTTTTTTTTTTTTTTTTTTTTTTTTAATATCTCACACTGGTGTTTATAACCTAATGGAGGAGGTGATGGCCCAGTCTGACGAGTCTGAGGCAGGTTTTGGTGTGTTGATGGCAAAGTATATAATTAAATGGTAGCAGACGCTAGTTAGATGTTGCCATCAGCTTGCTGCGCTGTTACCACTCTCTCTCTCTCTCTCTGTCTATCTACTTTTTGACACTCGGGTTTACAAGGTTAAGTTTAGCATTCCCAACTTTATAAGAGATGTTACCTACATCAACTCATTTGAAATTCTCAACTCTCTCTCTCTCTCTCTCTCTCTCTCTCTCTCTCTCTCTCTCTCTCTCTCTCTCTCTCTCTCTCTCTCTCTCTCATCATTATAAGTGAGAGGTTATAAACGCATTTACTGGGCCATTTTTT
Organism: Cherax quadricarinatus; assembly: GCF_038502225.1. Classification (NCBI taxonomy): domain Eukaryota; kingdom Metazoa; phylum Arthropoda; class Malacostraca; order Decapoda; family Parastacidae; genus Cherax; species Cherax quadricarinatus. The sequence goes on from NC_091362.1 coordinate 18,929,733, forward strand.
ACCACATAGGAAACCATTAAACTTACGTAGAAACATTTAAAATTAATCGCCCGTTTGGCCTATAAAAAAGTTTGCAAATCACGAATGTCGAACTCTTTAGCCTGCCCTTGCTCAAGTATGGCCGCAGGTGGCTTGCGGCCGCAGATCAGGAGCTGCCGCAGGAGGCGCGTGGCTGGGGGGTGAGGAGGTGGAGACTGGAGGCGGGTGGAGATTTGGAATGGAGCTTTTTGGGGTGTTGGGAAAGGTTGAGGGTAGAGGAATGACGGAGGTGAGGGCAGAGGAGGTGTGGGAACGGCAGGTGAGGTGTGAGCAGTGATAGGGAGGATAGGGGAGGGGAGGTAAGTTACCTCAGAGGGCAGGCGGGAGAAGAGGAGTTCAGTGGGTGTATAAGGAAACGAGTGGAAAAAGTGTAGAAGAGGGAGCGATATGAGGAGAAAAGGAGAGCCAAACATGGTAAAGGTTGGAAGGGCAGTGTGGAGGAAGGTGTAGAGGAAAATGAAAGAACAAGAAAAAGATAAATGTGGGAAAATAAGGCAGAGAAATACCAGCAGAACTCGAGGCGAGGGGAGTAGTGTGTTCATGAGCTAGACACTTGTACAAATACAAACACGAATCTTCATTGTCGAGGAAGTTTACAGTGGTTACAAGTAGTCAGAAAAAAGGTGGCATGAGTTTGGAGCTTAAACCAAAACTACTTATTATGCACAGCATTTCTGGTAATGTATATCATTAATTTTTACCTTTGTAAATTGTTGAAGATTTTAAATGTATTTGTGATTGCAGCACCAGAAGGCAATAAATATGTTTCAGGTAGTGTATAAATATAAATCGTTGGATGAATCTTATTGTAGCCAGCTGTCCCATTGGCTTTCGCACTTGCCATAGGTTTTAACCCCTGAGTTTAATATTTGGTATCGGGGGTTGAGGTGTACGTCCACCAGCTGTTGTCATTCACAATATATGGGGTTGGGGAGGACAGTATTTTGATGCTGGAGGAAGGGCTCTTGATGCAAGGAATTGCCTTCCATCTCCTAGGCACTGTATGACCCTGGCTGTCTTCAAGAGGGATTTGCATAAATACATGAAGCCAGTACCGGACCAGAGCCGGGCTATGGTTCATATGTTGGACTAAGTGCGGCCAGCAGTAACAGCCTGGTTGATCAGGCCCTGATCTACCATGAGGCCTGGTCAAGGACTTAGCTACTGGGGCGTTGACCCCCGGAACACCCTCTAATTAAACTCCAGGTACAGGTTTAAGCACTTCCCCTCAAGAGTATAACAATATTAGCAGCTCGTGTTTGAATTAGAAAAGAAACTTGTCACTATATGACAAAAACCACTAACCTTTCCTACCTATTTCTTCCTGTTTACCTACAAGTTACCGACAAGTTGTGTTTAAAAGAACACGAGCAAACAAGGCATATTATTAATAGCATTATACTGCCGCTTACCTCTCGTGTACTATTTCCCTGTATAAACCTTTGTTCGTGAAGCCCGATGTGTGCTTGAACAAGGTCCCAGGAGCGAAACGTTTTCGTAATAAATTTCCCTAGTTGTCTGATCATGTGTCTTTAACCATGTTCTTGCCAGCCCTGTGGCCTAAGATAATTTTCTTTAATAGCGAGTTCTTTGATAGTTTAGGTGACCTGGGGGAAACAGGCGAGTGATGGCAACAGTAGGGGGCTATGTGGCTTTTGAACTGCCGCTTCTGCCGCCGCCTCTACTACTACTACTACTACTACTACTTCTACTACTACTACTACTACTACTACTACTACTTCTACTACTACTACTACTACTACTACTACTACTACTACTACTTCTACTACTACTTCTACTACTACTACTACTACTACTACTACTACTTCTACTACTACTTCTACTACTACTACTACTACCACCACCACCACCACCACCACCACTACTACTACTACTACTACTACTACTAGCATTACCATCACTATTACTTCTACTACTACCACTACCACCACCACTGTTACTACTGCTACTGTTACCGCTACCACCACTATTACTTCTACTACCGCTACCACCACTATTACTACTACTACTATTAATACTACTACTACTACTGCTACTACTACTACCACCACCTTTACTATCTCTACTGTTACTACTACCACCACTACCACTGCTGCTACTGTTACTACTACCACCACTACCACTGCTGCTACTGTTACTACTACCACCACTACCACTGCTGCTACTGTTACTACTACCACTGCTACTACTGTCACTACTATTGCTGTTACTACTACTACTACTTCTGTCACTACTACTGCTGCTGCTACTACTACTACTACTACTACTACTACTACTACTACTACTACTACTGCTCCATTCTCTTCTTCTCCCTACCGTATTATCTTCAAGCTTTCTCTACTTTTCTCGCTCTAGTGTGACTTGACAGTGGTCAAGGACAGTTTGAACGTCATCCTGAGTTTCCTCTCCTGAGTGTGTGGATTTTTGGCGAATTCTTCCAGTTACGGAAAGGTGTTGGGGGAGGGAGAGAGAGAGAGAGGGCGGGTGAGGGGGGTCTCGTGACACGGGCGTGCGGGCGTGACCGCCAAACTGAGGGTGGGCGGGGCGACCTCTAATCCACGCCGCCCAAATCCGGGATCACCCTAGTGATGGGGGGGGGGAGGGTGAAGGGTTGAGGGCGGAAGGTGAGGGAGGGCGAGAGCATCAGGGAAGGATGAGGGAGAGAAGAGTGATGGTAAGGGAGAGTCAGCTGATTATTGCAGTTCATTATTAACCTCGATTAATTTAAGTAATCTTTGCTTGAAAAACTTGTGTTATCCTATCAATACTAGAAGGTGAGTGTTATCCTAGCAGTACTAGAAGGTCATTATCCTAGCAATACTAGGTCATTGTTATCTTAGCAGTACTAGGTCATTGTTATCCTAGCAGTACTAGAAGGTCATTGTTATCCTAGCAGTACTAGAAGGTCATTGTTATTCTAGCAGTACTAGAAGGTGAGTGTTATCTTAGCAGTACTAGAAGGTCAGTGTTATCCTAGCAGTACTAGAAGGTAAGTGTTATCCTAGCAATAATAAAAGGCGAGTGTTATCCTAGCAGTACTAGAAGGTGAGTGTTATCTTAGCAGTACTAGAAGGTGAGTGTTATCTTAGCAGTACTAGAAGGTGAGTGTTATCTTAGCAGTACTAGAAGGTGAGTGTTATCTTAGTACCAGAAGGTGAGTGTTATCTTAGCAGTACTAGAAGGTGAATGTTATCCTAGCAGTACTAGAAGGTGAGCGTTATCTTAGCAGTACTAGAAGGTGAGTGTTATCTTAGCAGTACTAGAAGGTGAGTGTTATCCTAGCAGTACTAGAAGGCGAGTGTTATCTTAGCAGTACTAGAAGGTGAGTGTTATCTTAGCAGTACTAGAAGGTGAATGTTATCCTAGCAGTACTAGAAGGTGAGTGTTATCTTAGTACCAGAAGGTGAGTGTTATCTTAGCAGTACTAGACGGTGATTGTTATCTTAGCAGTACTAGAAGGTGAATGTTATCCTAGCAGTACTAGAAGGCGAGTGTTATCTTAGCAGTACTAGAAGGTGAGTGTTATCTTAGCAGTACTAGAAGCTGAGTGTTATCTTAGCAGTACTAGAAGCTGAGTGTTATCTTAGCAGTACTAGAAGCTGAGTGTTAGTAGTGCTAGAAGGTGAGTGTTATCTTAGCAGTACTAGAAGCTGAGTGTTAGTAGTGCTAGAAGGTGAGTGTTATCTTAGTAGTACTAGAAGGTGAGTGTTATCCTAGAAGTACTAGAAGGTGAGTGTTATTCTAGCGGTACTAGAAGGCGAGTATTACCCTAGCAAGACGAACATTATCCTAGCAGTACTGGAGGTAAGTATTATCCTAGCAAGACGAACATTATCCTAGCAGTACTGGAGGTAAGTATTATCCTAGCAAGACGAACATTATCCTAGCAGTACTGGAGACAAGTATTATCCTAGCAAGGCGAACATTATCCTTTTGCAAAACTAGCAAGGCGAGTATTTTCTTAGCAAGACGAGTTTTATCCTAGGAATATTAACAAGGCAAGTATTTATCCTACCAATGCACTGCTCATCAAAAGATGTAGACGGATAGCAGATGCCTCAACACACTCTTGCTAGATTCTAGATTCTAAGAGAAAATAACTTAAAATCTTAAAGATTCTTTTCCAAACTAAATGAAAATATTATAAGGCATGACTATGGAAGGTTCTAACCAAAGTTAGCAAACTATACAATATTCTAATTCAAACTAAAACCATCATAGATTCTAAAACTAAACCTATTAGATTCAACCCGTAGTAAAACTATCAACGATTCAAACCAAAACTAGTTAAAACCATCAATGATTCTAAAACTATAAACGATTCTAAACCATTCTAAATCTATCGATGTGATTCTAAACCATTCTAAAACTATCGATGTGATTCTGAACCATTCTAAATCTATCGATGTGATTCTAAACCATTCTAAATCTATCGATGTGATTCTGAACCATTCTAAATCTATCAGTGATTCTAAACCATTCTAAAACTATCAAAGTTTCTAAGCGAAACCAACTTGAACTTTCGAAACTTGTTAACCTAAACTGACTAAAACTATCAACGATTCTAAGCAAAACTGGAAATATCACAGCTTCTATACTAAACTAGCTAGAACTAAGATTATTTTTAAGCAAAACTAGAAATATTGCAGCTTCTAAACTAAGCTAGCTAGAACTATCGATTTTTTTAACATAACTAGAAATCTCACAGCTTCTAACCTAAAGAGGTGAGTGTAACATCTTCATACCACCACCAAACATTTACATTTAATGAGGAGAGTATTTTTACGAACCTCTGAATATGTTTTATTGGTACTTACATTAATGTGTACATCGCCTGGCGATTATTTGCATTCATACTGCAGTACTTGAGTTTGATTTGTGGCATTGGTTATTGCTCGATTTGTGGGGTTGTTTATGGGTTGATTTGTAGGTTTGTTCATGGCTTGATTTGTAGGTTTGTTTGCTTCGTTGCAGTGCACTTGAACTAAACAGAATTGATCAAGAGAGAAACCAGTATTAATAGGCACCAGTGCAACTAAGCATCCTTAATTGCTGCTACGAGCACCAGAGAGCTAAGAACTATCAAATGCATCATCTCGACTACCTTTGCACGTATGATGCTATTGATTTCTTGCTGTCATGGCTACTAGACAGCCTGACTATGGCAGTTAGATGACCTGACATGGCAATTAGTTGACCTGACATGGCAGTTAGACGACCTAACATAGCAATATGATGGCTCCTTCACCTGATCATCATGAGTGACATGCTTTCTCAACACTGTATACCCGTAGAATGTCTTTCGCTTACATCATTTGTAGTGACTAAGGTCACAGGACCCAAACATCTGCTATTGAGATTTCCGAAGTGTGTACAACTGTATATATATATGTTCTTTCATCCTAAAGACCAGAGCTATCTTTCCTAGCATGTACGGAAGCACTTTCTAATTGGATGAACTTTTAGAACATCATGGTACAGTGGACTGTGCATTGGTCTGCTAGTTTTAGGTAAGCCATTTCTATTGGTAGTCATTTCAGGTTTGAAGATCATGTTGTTGCCTCTTTGTACTCAAATGTTGTGTATCAACTCACATGGACGACAACTAAGACGCTCTCACTCAGTATCGACAAGACCTTTTACATAATATTAATAATAATAATAATAATAATAATAATAAATCTTTATTTCTACAAGTACATAATACAACTTGTACAGAAACAAGGTTAAAAATATTCACTTGAACATTGATATAACGTCTGTATGACACTTAAGGGTTTAGCTCTTTGTTATGGTTTTAATAACAATTGAATAGTGATAAATAATGCACCCATAGAGAGACAGGATGAAGGAAAATACCTGGAGATTCACCATGACGGCAGCTAATTGTCATATTAGATCTGTAAGTTGTACTTTCTGAAATATTTAGACCAGAAAGTCCTGGAGAAAAAGGAAGCTATTGGGTGACTAAAGTGGGGCAGAGAGGCAGAGATGATGATGCAACGGAACATATAAATCACGGAAATGGAAACTGCTTAAAAAAAGTAGAGTGGTTTACCCAGTGGAGCTTGAAAGGTGAAAGTTTCTCGAGATGAATAGAACTTAAAACTTGGTGAGTACCTGAATATTGGTCAGTAACGATGGTAGAGGAGGTATGATGGGGAAGCAGAGTGGTAGATAAGTGAGAAAGTAAAATAAGAGGGTTTTAATGGTAAAGGAGAACGGAGAGATGAAAGAGGAGAATGAGGAAAAGAAAGAGGAGGAGATACGAAGTAGAGGTGATGTAGTGGAGGATGACAGAATACGGTACAAGAGGAGACAGAGCACAGTAGGATGAAGAGGAGGGCACTAGAAGGATGAATAGGGGACTAGAAGGATGAACAGGAGAAAGAAAAAAAATGAGGAATAGTAGAAAGAATAGGAGGAGGAGGAGGAGGGGGAGGGGGAGGGGGAGGACAACCGGAACAATGGTGGCACAAATCTTGGCCTGGGGTGGTGAGGGTGAGATGATGGCTGGGTGTCAGTTAAATTACTCACACTAAGAAACAATACTCTTACAAACCTGACGTCCTTACCTTCACCTCAGAACACTGAGTCAAGTCTGAGTGGGGCAAAGATGTCGGTATATGTGACTGCGGCGGCACTGGGTTTCTTTAACAGATTTGAAGCCTGTCGACTACACGAGTGTCATCTTGAGTGTGTGTAACAGGTATACTTGAACAGTCATATTCGGGGATTAAAGTATGATCTTAATTGACACGCTTTTAGTAAGACAACAGCTCTTGGCACCTCCACCTCATAACCTAATAAGATTGGTTTCAAAGGTTTTCTGGCATATAGGACTTGATATATGTATTCTGGAAATTATATATTCTGCTAGTCTCTGCCACAGTGTTTGCTCTTGCATCTGTGTGTGCTGAGCTTACAAAAACTCGCCACTAGGAAGAAGCTCATTTTTATACAATTTCAAACCCATCAAACGTGTGTAAAATTCCCTCATCAAAGTGGCCAGAATTCCCCACAGCGACGAGTTCCAGTAATAACTTCCCACCACTAAATTACCCCAGAAGTAATCCAACACTTGTCTTCAACTCAAGCAACACAGAGGGTCTGCTCAGGCAGCCGTCCAGGTAGGAGTCTCCTTACCTTGCAACATTTTGTTTATCGAATTCTCTTAATTGAAAACATTGCTTAAACACACCCGTATCCTGCATTTATTACGTCACTATAAGATCGTACACAGTGATAGTAATTTGTTTAATATTGTTACAGCTGCTGCAACAGCAACAACAACAAAATGTAACCTCAAAAACAGTACGGTAGCACTCAGATACAAATTACTTAATATAAAAACGAATGTGATTAGAGGACTCGGTGGTTGCCAGAAGCCTGTATTGCCTCCTTTAAACAACTGCTTCCATTAAAAGTTTCCTTCTCGACAAACAGAGATATACACACACTGATTAGCAACAGAAACGGGAACAGATATCTTCACATACAGATCAGAGAGAGAGAGAGAGAGAGAGAGAGAGAGAGAGAGAGAGAGAGAGAGAGAGAGAGAGAGCGAGACATAAACACTAACAGAGATATATAAACACACATTATGTTGGTTAAGTTACTTTATATTATGTTAGCATAGATTATGTTATTTAGGAAATATTAGGTTAGATTATGTTAAGTTATATTCGGTTAGATTAGGTTTGGTTACATACTATCAGATTATGTTAGGTTGTTAGGTTAGATTGTTAGGCAGGCCATGTGCCAAACATGTCCTAAACCTAATTAAGTAAAACGCTGTAATATATTACTTATATTTAAACGCACCATATAAATAAACTACATATTTTAACGTTTTAACATGTTAATTATTAAATGACATATAAGAGAGGAACATGAGAGGCTGGCATCAAACCAACCTTCACAGTCTATGAGCATGATTGTTATGTATTTTTTTATTTACATTCGTGGAAAGCGCGAAACCTGTATGTGTTACAAAACGCTGCACTTTGTGTGAAAAAGATATGTAGGGGAAGGGGGTAAAGGAGAGATGTTGAGGGGGGAAAAATATATTCTTAGATTATGTTTTTCTCCCCTGTAACATTTGCTGAATTTCCCTGAGGACACATCTCGTCCCTCAGGGAAACGTCCCTATTTCCCCTAAAGCGCTCTTATCGATAGCTCTCACAAGTCACTGAGAAATATTGCGCGTATATCTGTGTTGCCTCGACCATATTGAGTTTCTCCACCAGCATGGCTGACTTGTGGCCAACAGGCATGAGCTAAAGGGATTCAACACGGTCCTGGGCATGTCTCGGTCATCTGGAGACGAGAAGACGTTATTAAACCCTCTGTGGTTATTTAGCGTTGAGTTAATAATCCTGGTTTGCTAATAACCCCAGAGGGTTAATAATCATTGACAATCCAGGAAAGCCGTGTGGCTTACTTCCATTGTGATCCTTAGTTCCTTCGCTAAAGTACAACTCATAACAATCGATTAGGAATTAGTTTACTGTTATTTGTTTATTGTTATGCGAACAGAAGTAGTTGAAGTTAAGAGACTTGTCCGTATTCCTCGCATCGCCAGAGACTGAACCCGGGTATTTCACTCTTGATCTCCGCGGGATATCAATGAGGTACGAGGTCACCAACAGATTTCACTGTTGGCTGCCCTCTTGTTTTTCCCTCACCCTGTAAATGGGTGTTGAGTATCGAGTCCCGTCAGTGGAAAACGTGGCGATCAATCCTCTCTGAATTGTCACCTATGTTAAAAATTGTTAAATATTTCCGATACTAATGCTACATTTTATTATAAAATATCGCATTGGTTTCACTTGTGTCTTTTTATCTAACATATTATCGGTAATTCTGCCAACATTATTACAATTCCTGGATGTTGTTTACATTTCATAATTTTAGTTAGTTTCATAGATGGTCCTTTTAATATTACATTATTTTGGACAAGAATATTCTACGATGATTAAAGAAGGCTGCAAACCTTTTCTTTATCAATTTTTTGGGAAATTGTATCTGTTTTTTGGAAGAGTATTTAAATACTAGCAAGGTGTTCTGGTGTTCATAGTATAGTTCTATATAAAATTGAAATAGTTATAATGGATATAGAGAAGTATTTAGGATTTTTGTAATACTGGGTAGAAGCTTTGGGATGAATTTTTTTTTTTATTCTTACAGGAGCTAGTAATTAACTGTTTAGTAGTATTTATGTATTTTTGTGTTTGTAGAGGGATGGTTATGAATGTATAGCAGATGACTGTTTTGCCTCCTTTTGTGTCGAGCCATAGTCAAGGGTGGACGTGGCGCAGTTTGCGCTGGATAGACACCATTATCTCGGCCTGGGATTTAGATGTTAGGACATAGTTAAGCCATAGAGGATTGAAAGGGGCTGGTAAACTACTGGGAAAGAGGTTGGAGCTGTAGGCACAGAAAATATTATAGTAGTGCAAGGCTAGAAGGGTTTTGTTATTCTAGCCTTGGGTATCAGTGAATTGTAAATATGTATATATGTTGGTAGAATTACCGACAATATGTAAAGTAAAGGGATGCAAGTGCAACTAATGTGACATTTTATTGTGGCAACGTTTCGCTCTCCAGGAGCTTTGTCAAGATGTTACGTAACGGCTTGACAAAGCTCCTGGAGAGTGAAACGTTGCCACAATAAAATGTCACATTAGTTACACTTGTGCCCTTTTGCTTTACAAACTGGAAATATAGTTACAAATTACAAGTACGACTATGTAAGAGTTGTGATATTTGTAGTCTTTAGGCAGTTTTATTCATGACTTTTTGGATAATGTAGAGGAAGTAACAAGAGGGAGGATAACTTTTATGGTAAATTAGTGTACCTGTTAACTACGGTAAATTACTAATTACTGGGATTATAACTGAATAAATTTAGTGTTGGTTTTTCATTGACTTTAATGTTCTTATTGTTGTTATTAAAGGAAGGGAACATTTGATAATTAATTCCCTCTATATAATTAAATTACTATTTCTTGGTGGCATCAATTAATATTCATTTAAATTATTCCCTGACATATATATATAATAATTATTGACAGTGGTTTCTGTTAAATAGTTATTTTTATATTAATCTTATGGTGGCCAGTTATTCATTTCATAAATAACAGGATTATTAATAATTGTTGGTGGCTTAATTATTTATTATGTACAAATCATATGATTATTAAATACAACCGCACTCTCATTCCCTATTTCATTCCCCTGTCCCATTCCCGACATCGAGTGGGTGGTCACAAGCTCAAGTGATTCCTAAGTGCCGAAAATGGTGGCATTAATGACAGAGGAAGTTCTCTAAAACGAAAGTATTCACAATTTTTTTTAAATATTTAAAAGTACGAGAAGACAACAACAAAAATAAGATTAAAATCACTCAATAAAAATTCTGGATAACTGGTATCGAATGTCTGTTATACCAGAATTTCCTAATATTGGACGACATGTGCGCTTCAGAGGACATCACAATATTTTTCCCTCTCGGAATATTCCGAACTTCATTTTGCATACATTGTCCCCAGAGTGCGTCTGCTGATACTATATCGAACGCTGGACAACGCATTCCTACATTTGTGAAGCTTAGAGACACTTCCGCGAAGACCAGCACTCCGCCTTACACGCAAACCCTCTTAGCAGGATGACTGTCATGTGTGCAAAGCGATCTAGACCCACTCCTGTGGTCGTTTGAGCCCTTTGCACTACCTTTTTTCTCTCTCTCTCTTGCGTGGTCGTTTGAGCCCTTCGCACTGTCACCGCTTTCATGCTTGGACTTCCAAGCACTTCACTACACTGGCTCTTTCGTGCGTAGTTGCACAAGCACTCTACTGTACAGTTTCTCGTGCGCGTGTAGTCGTGCAAGGCCTCCATTCTTGCCTCCACCTTTCCGTTTCGGGCCCTGTGATCATCTTTGTCCTCCACACTACTACTGTCCTCTCGTGCATGGTCTCCCAAATACACCTTTTTTTTCCAGTTCGCCGTTGCGGTCCTGTTATCGTTAATGCCCTGTGATGAGAGCCTTATGGTAGTTCATGCCCTTGGTGGTGCAAGTCGTGAGTCCGTCCATGCCCACCACACCCACCCTAACACTTTAGCGCGAGTCGTGCCACACTTTGCTGTCCTGGACTTCTCTACTGATAACAATTGTAATATAGCTTTCAGTGGAATCTGGTCATGTATTGGGATCGATGACTCGACTAATGTTTATCATATCGCTTTTGTTTTGTTTCGTGTTTTATATGCAAACGAAACCAGACGAAGATTTAGCCAGACGCATCTGGAGCCAGATACAGCTGGAGCTAGACAGCCGTAGCCCTAACTCAAAGCCAAAGCCCGATTTAACCGTGCCGCCATCTCTGTGACCCGGCTTAATCCATCCTACTTACACTTGTCACCAGACACAAGAGTGACTACATAAACACTGCGAGTCACTCCACGACAAGCGATCATGGTATGTTGTCAAGGAAAACATGCACTCACTGTGTTGGCGTAATAAAATGGTTTGCAGGGTTTCTGCTCTCGCAGCCTGGCTCGAGACCTGTTTCATTAAATGCCCGGATAGTTATCAAATTCTGACCTGATAATGCATTTTGCGAACTGAAACGTCGTCTAATTTCCAATATGTGAACATAAGACTTGGTGGGACACTGCAGCAGATGTACTAGTCCTTACTTGGCAGGTCTTACTTAAATTCAACTCTTCTCACCCACATATTTATACACCCTGTTCTCAAAGCTACCGAAGGAATTGTATAAACCACCGAATTGTGAATATTCTTTTGGCACTGTATATGTTTGTTGTTTTTATTGTCAACTTGGTTTTAATATACAGGTTCACAATTCCAGGTCATCTATAGCCAGTTTGTTTATCTTTAAAAAAAAAAAAGAGAACAGATAAATTTGCAGTGTTATTGAGGCACTGATGCTACGCTCACTGTTGCGGCTAATTTACTGAGTGATTGTCGAAAGCGATGTCTCGGTTGGGTGTCCGTTGTGGGCGTGTCAGGGTCAAGTTATAGCCGTCAGTGTGAGTTGTGTGGCCAGCGGGCGACTCCGCCCAACACCGGATCAATATAATACAGACTTCGATCTCCAGCCAGCGACGCCACACGAAGAAACTTTTAAATGTCAATCATCGCTATTTTTTTTTAAGTGTTGAACCATGAGAACATAAGAGAAACACTGTCGTAGGCCTAATGATCTATGCTTAGTAGGCCTCCGTAAACTCTACTCTTCTTACTTTCAATATTCGTTCAACCTATATTTGAAGTTACCCAAGCTGACTCGCGAAATCGGAATAACACGATTGCAAGCAAGCACGGTACGGCCTTTTTTTTTTAACCCAATCTGTTTGCGTCAATGACTGTAATTAGCAGTGTTGCACACATCTCTACTTGCAAGCAAAAGCATAAAGACATTTAAATGTTGCATGGCAACCACTGTGAAAAACTAATTATAGGTTCTTGATAACGTGAGAAATCATGAAGGCCCTTGAAATTTCCTTTTTTTTCACAGTGGTTGCTTTGCATATTGTGATATCACTTGTTTACTGTGATCTTATTACGACATTTAATGTTGCATGCAGAATTCGTGACTGTGTAGTAAGAACAGTGTTAATTGTGGTTTTCGTCTCTGTTCTGGCCAGAGCCTCTTTCCCTTGGGGGCATAAACTACTCCTTTCCCTTCCGGCACTTCCCGGCTATGCCTTATTTCTCATTCGTTCTCATTGCATTTCCTTTTTCCCTTTATACTGCATTCAGAAAGTCGCTTAGCTTTGTGTATCCTCATCCGTAGTCTGATTTAGCTTTTTACCTTCCTTCTAATTCTCTTCTCGAGGTTCGGTTCTGCCGGTAGATTGTGTGGCCGCTAGCACCCAGATTATGGGTGAAAACATTCAAATTACGAGCGCCAGCCCCAGATTATGGTCGCTAGCACTCAGATTATGGGTGCTAACAATTGGATTATAGGTGCTAACACCCAAATTATGGGCACCAGTCCCAGATTATTCACGCTAGCACCCAAATTAAGGGGGCTAACATCTAGAGTATGTCTAATTCTAGTAACAGATACATTTAGGATGAAGACAATACCCATTCTTGTTGGGTCTTAGCCTACTCTTACTCCTGTCATGTCAATAATAAGCCGATGCATCAAGATTTCCGTCACAGCCTACACCAGTTTATTCAGTCACGTGCCTGGTCCTCTTATGTTTTGTCTGTAGTAGGACTGAAGCGTCGTCGTAAGCCTCTCCTTTGTGCGGATAATTTGTGTACTGTAGCGATTTGTTTTATGGTTGAAATCTCCAGTGATCAGTAGAGG